>NW_025202518.1:0-2722 GCF_004010195.1 Chiloscyllium plagiosum
CAGCAGCAAACAGCATTCCAAAAATCACATTAACAACTGAACTTGTCGGATTCTGTCTGGTTTAAGTAACCACACATATTATACTGGCTTTCAGGTGACTGTAACAATGCACACCATAACTGGAGGTTTTGGCCTTGCACCCCTCCAAAGCTTCCTGATCTCACACACATCACTCCGTCACACATTCAGCAATTGATGAGAATCCACAAGCTGGGTGAAACTGGAAACATAGAACAGTGCAGCACGGTGCAGGCCCTTCGGCCTTTGACGTTCTGTCGACCTTTTATCCTACTCTAAGATCAGACTAACCTACATACCTTTCATTATACTATCATTCATGTGCCTATCCAATTAAATATGCCTAATATAGCTGACTTTACTGCAATTGCTGGAAGTTCATTGCACACACCAACACTCTCTATGCAAAGAACCTACCTCTGACATCTCCCCTAAACCTTCCTCCAATTGCCTTAAAATCATACCCCCTCGAGAGCCATTTCCGCCCTGGGAGAAAATCTCTGTCTATCCACTCTATCTATGCCTCTCGTCATCTTGAACACCCGTGTCAAGTAACTTTCCATTCTTCTTCGTTACAATGAGGAAAACACCTTAGCTCCCTCAAATCTTCTTTGCAAGACATGCCTTCCAGTCCAGGCAACATCTTGATAAATCTCCTCAGCACCCTCAACAAAGCTTCGATATATTTCCTATAACGAGGCAACCAGAACTGATCACAATATTCTCAGTGTGGTCTCACTAGGGCTCCATAGAGTTGCAGCATAACCTCGCAGCTTTTAAATTAAATCCCTCGGCTAATGAACACATCAAACACCTCCTTATCAACCTTAAAAACCTGGGTAGCAACTTTGTGGGTGCTATGCCATGGACCAAATAATCCCCCTGTTCCTCCACAATGTTATAGTCCTGCCTTTAACCCTGTATTCTGCATCCAAATTCGACCTTCCAAAATGAATCATATCCCACTTTTCCATATTGAACACCATCTGCCACTTAGCAGCCGAGTCCTGCATCCTGTCAATGTCCTGTTGCAAACTACAAGAGCCCTCCACACTATCCACAATTCCACCAACTTATGTTACATCATCAAACCTACGAACATACCCTTCCACTTCGTCACCCAAGTCATTTATCAAAATCACAAACAGCAGAGTTCCCAGATCTGATCCTTATGGAACACCATTGCTTACATAGTTCCACACTGAATACTTCCCATTCACCACCCCCCTCTGTCTTCTATGGGCTAGCAATTCTGTATCCAGACAGATAGGTCTCCCTGTACGCCATGCCTCCTTACTTTCTGAATGAAACTATCACGTGGAAGCTTATCAAACACGTTGTTGAAATCCATGCACTACGCATTCACTGCTCTACCTTCTTCAGTGTGCTTAATCCCATCCACAAAGCATCCAAAAAGAATTGTGAGGTATAATCTGCCCCTTACAAAGCCATGCTGACTATTTCTAATCAAACTATGATTTTTCAGAATCCTCCCCAATACTTTGCCCAATACTGATGTAAGACTGACTGGTCTGTCATTCTCACTACAATCCCTGTTTCCTTGCCTGAAAAGGGAGTAAGGCTTGCCACCCTCCAATCAACCGATGCTAGTCCAATGGAGAGTGAAGAAGCAAAGACTATCGCCAAAGGCACAAAAATCTCTTCCCTGTCTTCCTGTCGGAACCTAGGGTGTTTCCCGTTGGCTGATTGATTTATATATCCTTATGTTTGTATTTCAATCAGTCTGTATTTCACCTCAACCTGGTTACTCCCTGTCCAACCAACTGATTGACGGCTTTCCATTTTAGGGCTCTGTACAGTGCTGCCATCCTGAGCAAGTATGATTCCCAATGTCCTGTGTATAATGGAGTGGAAAACATGGGAAGCTTTGACTCTGCTGCTCCACAGATGCTGCCTGACTGGCAGTGCATTTCCAGCGCCGCAATTTTCGACTCTGAACACCAGGATCTGCAGTCCTCACTTTCTCCATTACTGAGGGCTGTCCCCTCTGCACACTGAACAGGGAACTAATCAGCAGAAACTCGTTGTATCTGGAGCTGACTGTAGAGTTTTGGAAAGTTGCATTTGATGAACACATTTACTAAAAATGAATTTCAAATTCAACAAATATTGATTCAGTTCCCGAGTTACAGTTTTGGTTGATGAATTGGACAGGTTGACAACGAACAATGAATTACTGAAGAACCCCGAGGTACAGAGTATTCCAGGTGATATATTCCAGGTTGAATGTGCTTTACCTGAATGCTGGTAATATTATGAGACAGAAAGATATGTTAAGGAAACGGGGTGACGTGTGGAAGTGTGACATTTTTGCCATTATCGCGATGTGTTTTAGGGAGGTCAGGGTTGACAACTCAATATTTTGTGGTACCAGAACTATCGTCAGGACAGGAGAGATGGTAAAAGAGGAGGTATTTTATTAATTATGGAGTCAGTTACTGGCGTAAGAAGGGACGATATGTTGAAAGAATCCTCTAATGACGCTTGCTGGTTAGAGCTCATGATCAAAACCAGACACAGAAACACTGCTAGGGATATATTATAGACCCCCAGATAAAGGAAAGTACGGGAGCAGGTATAATAACTAAGTTATTGAGGTGTGTAAAAACAATAATAGGATCATTATATTCAGGCATTTCAATTCCAAACATTCATTAGGTCAGTGATAACTTTTAAAGAGGGG
>NW_025202518.1:4867-6221 GCF_004010195.1 Chiloscyllium plagiosum
GTTTCCTCTGGGTGCTGCGGTTTCCTCCCACAGTCCAAAGATGTGTAGGTTAGGTGAATTGGTCATGCTAAATGACCCGTGATGTTGCGTGTCGGGGAGTTGGTCTGGGTGGGCTGTTCTTCGTTGGGTCGGTGTGGACTTGTTAGACCGAAGGTCCTGTTTACACACTGTAGGTAATTTAATCTAGGATGCACTCAGAGTCATCCGAGATACTGACAAATTCACCCTAGTTATGTTTCTTTAATGACTGTAATATTCCAGTCCAACGTTCATCGTCCTGAGTTCATTATCCTTACCTGTCAGTCCTGTTGTATTTAAATAAACACAATTTAATCCAACAGGCCTTCCTTGCTTCCTGTCATGTTCCAGGCAAAGAGTAGATGGGCGACCACCAGCAATGGCAAAGGGAGTAGGCAGGGAGTGCAGGAATCCTCTGTGGCCATTCCCCTCGAAAACAAGTAGACCAGTTTGGATTGTTGTGGGCGATGACCGTTCACAGGAAAGTAACAGTAGCCAGGTTGGTGGTACTGCCACTGGCTCTGGGACAGCTGGAAAGGGTAAAGGAAAACAGGAAGTTAAAGATCTGAGGGTCGATTGTTCGTGGGACAGATCAGAGATTCCATGGTCGCAAACGGGAATCCAGGATGGTGGGCTATCTCCCAAGTGCGAGGGACCAGGATGTCTCCAAGTGGCTGCAGAACATTCTCAAGGGGGACGGTGAGCAGCCAGAAATCATTATGCACGTTGGCACAAATGTTACCCATAGAAATAGGGACGAGGTCCTGCAGCGTGATTACAGAGAGCTAGGAGAAACATTAAAAAAAACCTTGACAGTGATAATCTCCTGAGAGGGAAATTACTGTCCGAGACATGCACTGGAGGGGATACCAATATCTTGGCGGCCAGTTTTGCAAGGGTTACAAGGGAGGATTTAAACTAGATTGGTGGTTGTATCCTCAAGAGCAGGGAGACAAGTGGAAGGAGATACAGTAATTAAAAATAGTAAGGTTAGGCTGGAAAATGACAGAGAGAAAGTAATGCATTTTGGATGAAATTGCATCTGTTTCAATGCAAGAGGGCTGACAGATAAGGCAGATGAACTCAGGGCATGGATAGGTAGGTGGTACTGGGATATTATAGTCATTACAGAAATATGGCTACGTGATGGAAAGGACTGTCAGCTTAATGTGCTAGGGAACAGGTGCTTTAGGTGAAACAGAGATGGTGGAAGGAAGGGAGGGGGTTGCATTTCTGATTAAGGGGAGTACCACGGCAGTCATCCCAGATAAAATAACTGATGGATCACCCAGTGAGGCTTTGTAGGTAAAATAGGAATGGAATGGTGAGGTGATTG
>NW_025202518.1:6240-7902 GCF_004010195.1 Chiloscyllium plagiosum
CTGGGATCAAGGGAATCCATGGAGATATATAAGAGATACAGGAGTTTACTGAAGAAGGAAATCAGTAGGGTGCAAAGGGGCAAGAAAGAGCCTTGGTTGAGAAGATTAGGATGAATCCAAAAAGGTACTTTAAATATATTAAAAGAAATAGCAATAACTGGAGAGAAGATAGGATCTCTCGAAGACCAATGTGGACAAGTATGTGTGTAACTATAAGAGATGGATGAAGTCCTCAACGAATATTTCTACTCTATGTTTACCGTGGAGAAAGACATGATGACTTCAGAACTTTAGGAAATTAGTCGTGATATCTTAAGGATAATCCATGTCATAGGAGACGAGATTTTGGATGTACTGGAATGTTTGAAAGTGGATAAATCTCACAGTCCTTACCCGATATATCCAATAACACCTCAAGCGTCTCTAGAAGAATTTGCGGGGACCCTGGCCTATAATGTTGATCATCATTAACTACAGGTAATGTCCCGGAAGACTGGAGGATAGCAAATATGCCCTCATTCAAGAAGAACTGAATAGAAAAGACCTTGGAACGAAAGACCAGAAGGTTTAACATCTGTGGTACTTAAGTTACTTCTGAGGGATAAGATTTACATGCATTTAGAAACACAGGCTTTGATTAGGAATAGTAAGTGTGGCTTTGTGCGAGGAAGTTTGTGCTTGACAATTTTCTTAAAGCAATTGGATGATGTGACCAGGAAGATCGACTTGGGTAGGGCAGTAGACGTCGAAACATGTGGTGTTGGAAAAGCACAGCAGGTCAGGTAGCATTCGAGAGGCAAGTGAATCTATGTTTCGGACATAAGCCCTTCATCAGGAATGTCCAAAACATGGATTCTCCTGTTTCTCTGATGCTGCCTGACCTGCCGTGTTTTTCTAGTGCCACACTTTTCGATATTGACCTCCAGCATTTGCAGAGCTCACTTTCTCCAAGGGCAGTAGATTTAGTCAATATGGATTTCAATTACACCTGAACAGAATAAGGCTTTTCAGCCCCTGGAGCCTGATATACAATTACATGCGGAGGCCAATAAGCCCCTAAGGCCTATAAAACTGGAACCAGATCATACAGCACCAACATCCAGTTACACAGCAACAGGATCAGTCTATTCAGTTACTTGAAGTCAGTAACACAGGAAATGGAAGAGGCCACAAAGTAACCGGACTATGGGGTATACTGGAAAAAAACCCAGGCCACATAGCCCCTCAGACCTGCCCTTCCATTCAGTAAGTCAGGGCTGATCTGCACTCGGCCACAATTTCTCTTTTATGCCCAATTCTTTGTAGCCCTCGACTCTCTGACGGGTCAAAATCCATTGACACCCACTCGCACCCCCCAAACATTTCCGGGATTTGGCCTCCCCAACTGTCTGGTACCAACTGTCACTACCGCCGGAGAGACGGATACACTCCCCACACATATACCTTGGCCTATTGACATGGATAGAATTTATGAACACAGCGTAAAGTGACTGGCCCTGATATCATGGTAGTATTTGATTGAGTGAGATGTCAAGGAGACTGAACAAAATTGAACTTCATGGGAATCAGTTGTAAACTCCCCGCTGGTTGGATCATTCAGAACACAATGGGACTGGTGGGCATCAATCCTCCCAGTCCCTGGATATCCCTGTGGGCAATCAT
>NW_025202519.1:0-2896 GCF_004010195.1 Chiloscyllium plagiosum
ATTATATGTGGAAGGTGCGCCAGATATCTTTTTTGGTAGATACAGGGACAACATATTCAGTCCTTAAATTAAGGCATTTCAGAGAGTCGACGCAATGGATGCATCAGGAGTTGTGACATGATAAAGATTAACCGCACCCCTATTGTGTGAAACTAGTGATGGTGAAACATTCCAATTCTCATTTCTGAACTCGGAATTCTGTCCTTTAACTCTGATGGCTCGCGATCTCAGAGAGAGATTGGAATCGGATGAGCGCAGTACCCCGACAGGCTTGCAAGTAATAAAAAAGATCTACCAGCGCAGGCTGTACGATACCACTCACGACCCATGATGCATGTCTATGAGTGGCGATTAAGCCAGAGAGCCATAAGTTCCGTGAGCGATTCGCTCGCCCAGGAAGCAAGTAACCATGTTAATCCCATTAACAACGATTTTATTGCTGAGGATATGCTGCACTGCACAGCACACATACACCATGATGGCCCTTACAAATCATATGAGAAGGATTGTTTGGGGAGATTGCTTTAACCAGATCAGTTATTATTGTGCGAATTTTATTAAAATGATCACAGATGTGCAGTCAGTGTAAACTTATCCAATGTATCTGTGACGGCAATTAGACACTATCTTTTTGATGTGGAACGCTCATTTCCTCAAGTACCATTGGCGAAGGCATCCAGCGACAGGTGGCAGGATTTGGGACCATGGGTGCTACAGGCACAAAAAAGAAAGATTGTGTCTTCAGGGACGATGTGCGTATCTGCTTCAATGCAGATATAAGGACATACATGAAGAAACTAAATTGGCTAACTCAGGCAGATAGGGCAGTCCAGGTAACCCCCGCCAAAAGGGTAGCCTGACGTCTAGGTTATGGTAGATGTCTCGGAGCCAAGATTAAGAAGAGTCCCTACTGAGCGCAGGGCAAAAGACCAACGTTGTAAAGGGTTCATACGAAGCTGTGAGCCCATAAGAATAACCCCGAACTCTGAGTATCGTCCTTGCAGAACACAAGGCTCGTTAGAACCCGAGGCTGCAAAAGGAATTACTCCAGACTTTGAATCCCTTCTGAAGACTGGAGTGATAATCCCCTGTGGATAATCACCGGTGGGAGCCCATATTTTTCTGGTCTAAAAGGCAAACATTCCAGGTGAAGCGTGTAAATGGAGGTTTGTTCACGACCTGCAGGTAGTCAATTATGCTGTTGTTCCACCCGCCCCAAATGTTCCTAACCATTGTACTATATTAGCTCAAATTCCACGGGACAGTAAATGGTTCTCTGCTGTGGGTTAAGCAAATGTATTCTTTAGCATACCGGTACACCCAGAAAGTCACTTCTGGTTCACTTTTCCATTCAAAGGCAAATCGTGTGCATTCACGCAACTTTGTCAAGATTACTGTGAGTCCACACCATAATTAATGAGGCTCTATGCAGGAGTCTGGAGACTCTTGCTTTAACACCGGGGTCAGCGCTTCTGCAGTATGTAGACAAATGCTTAATAGCAGCACCAACAGAGGAACAATGTGAGAAAGACACACTTGGGTTGCTCTGCCATCTAGCCAGGGATGTGCACAAAGCTAGTTTCGCAAAACTACAATTTGTGCAACAACAGGTGAAGTTCTTAGGTCACTTCTTATCTGAACAAGGGAAGACCATTGGTCAAGACAGTTCAAGCAATCCAACAAATTCCCAAGCCTCACACAAAGAAGCAATTGCTATCCTTTTTGATCATGCGCTCCTACTGTAGAATTTTTATCCCACATTACACAACTCTTGAGGCCCCCCATTTCCTATGGCTAAGAGTTGCAGAACCAGAGACCGTTGCAGTTGAATTGAAAATGGCGCACCAAACGTCACCTACACAGGGGATTCCGAATCCAAACAAGCCTTTTGTACAAACGGGAGATGAGAAGCGTGGCTGCATGACATCTGTGCTGATGCAGGACACTGTGAGAAAATTGAGGTCAGTAGCTTACATTTCGGCTAAACTTGGACCCCTTTGCTGCAGGATTGCCTAAATGCCTGCGAGTCGTGGCTGCAGCTGAAAAGGTTTGTTGTCGCGTCCAGGGCACAGTCGGCTGTGGTGAATTAACCCTACAGGTCCCACATGTATGCTTACCCCTTTCCAAACAAAACACAGCACACATGTTGGCAGCACGTTGGCTCAGATACAATACTGTGCTATTGGAGATGCCTAACATTACCACAAAGAGATGCAACGTCCTTCATGCTGCTAGCCTTCTCCCCACAGAAGGAGACGGAGACTCACATGACTGTGTCGCTGTAATTAATGAAATTTGCAGCACAAGACCAGACGTGCAGGATTTAAAAATTCATAATCAGGATATGGTGTTTTTTTGTGGATGGGTCAGGATTCAGGAGCAAACAGACAGTCCAGAATTGTGTTTGGTATGCTGTAGTAACTACCCACGAAGTAGTCAAAACGGAATCACTCCCTTCTCTTCTGTCAGCTCAAGCAGCAGAGCAGATTCTTTTGACTGAGGCATATAAATTGGCTGAGAGAAGGATAGTGAATATTTGCATTGACAGCAGATATGCATTCGGGGTTGTACATCATTTTTGAACCCTGTGGAAACACAGAGGCTTCTTGACCGACACTGAAAAACCCAACATACACCGTGGCCTGTTTCTGACCCCTGGGAGCAGTCCTTTCGCCTAAATCAATCGTTGTCTGTAAATGTTTGGCCCACACGAAAAATAATGATTCCATTTCTTAAGACAATGCGAATGCAAACTCAGCCGTAAGGACGGCAGCCCAGCAGTCACCAAGTGATCAGTTGACATGTGTATGTCAAATATTTGTAATGCAAAGCAGACTTATGGGAGTTACAGTCGCAGGCCACGCCGGAAGAGAAGCGTGAATTGACAACGGCAGGG
>NW_025202519.1:2908-7902 GCF_004010195.1 Chiloscyllium plagiosum
GTGTGGCCCCATTGGTAAACCCTGTCTACTGCGATCATTATTCCCATTCTATGCCAAATAACACAGTGAGGACCATGTGTCAAAAGGTGGGGGGGGGGGGGGGGGGGGGGGGGGTTACGACAGTATTTCGGCGCACTGGTATACTAAGGGCTTTACTCATTACTCCTGAAAATATTGTGAATTATATGTTGTCTGTGCCACAAATAATGAGGGGAGGGGAATACAGATGAGTCAGGCAGAACATCCCCATTTCCAAAGACCCTTTGAACATTAACAGATGTATTTTTTGAACTAATGCCCAGCGAAGGGAAAAGGCATTGTCTGGTAATAGTTGACATGTTTTCCAAATGGGTGGAACCGCTCCCCACGTCTAAACAGGATGCCATTGCAGGAGCAAAGGCTTTGCTAACTGAATTAATTCCGAGATGGGGAATTCCTAAATGGCTTAGCAGCGACAATGTGACACTAATTGTCAGTATTGCCCTAAAGTAGATCAGTGAGACAACACTGTGCCTACCACCCAGCCAGCGGTGGCTGTGGAAAGAGAAATGCTACCTTAAAAGATAAATTGACAAACGTTGTGAGGACAAAGGCACTTTCAATTGTGCTAAAGTATATGAGATCTAGAAGGAGAGGAATAGCCAATCCTGGCCCGTTAGAGATTTTGTTTGGTAAGTCGCCCAATTCAAGAATTGGCCGAAGACCTACGGTAAGACCGATAAGAGACCACTACGAGGATGAGATTACATTAGATTACTTGCAGTGTAGAAACAGGCCCTTCGGTCCAAGGAGTCCACCCCGACCCTCGGTAGATCAATCCACCCAGAACCACTCCCCTGCATTTACCCCACACCTAACACTACGGGCAATTTAGCATAGCCAATTCACCTAATCTGCACATTTTTGGACTGTGGGAGGAAACCCAAGCACCCGGAGGAAACCCACGCAGACAGGGGAGAATGTGTAAACTCCACACAGACAGTTGCCTGAGGCGGCAACTGAATCCGGGTCTCCTGGCGCTGTGAGGCAGCAGTGCTATCCACTGTGCCACCGGGCAACTGTCTGCACTTCTGTCTCAAATACAGAATCAAGTAAAGACAGCACTACCCAAATCAGCAGAAGGGAAGATGCATGACCAAGAACCTGGAGATGGATCGTGGTGAAAGACTTCAGGAGGAAACACGTGAAGGCGAAGAGGTGGGAAGGACCGTTTGAAGTGCTCCTTACAACACAGTCAGCTGTTAAGTTCGCCCACAGAGCCACGTTGATACACGCCAGTCATTGCAAACATGTAGCTAGACTTGAAGACACATCGGACAACACCGGAACCAAATAAGTGCAAACAATGATGAGAAGACTCATACAAAAATGAGGCTACCCTGGCAGGACGATCCGTGAAGGCAGGGGCGTCTGGGATACATCCTCAGACGGTAGTCTTAATCAAGGATGCTATTTTGACCATTACATGTGACCCATGGCCGTTTAGTAACCAGTACGACTATAAATGGGACAATAAATATTTATGCAGGGATCCTTATGGTCCCAGTGACTGGCACTCAGTAGAAGCAACCACGGCTGCAGGGACACCTGACATGGGATATAAGTATTATATTATCAAGGAAGGAGGTGCCATGGCACGGGCAATAATAACCAAGACTCAGAAGAAGGATGAGGAAACCTGGTGGTGTGGAATAGACCGACCCTTCTCCGATATATATGGTGAATGTAGTGGTACAGCCCTTTCCCCCCGCGAAATACATTCCACGAAATAGTAGCACCAGGGCACGGCAACCATCCAAACCAAATAATGGACCAAACACCAAGCAGAGCCGAGCGTATTAATGTCACGCCAGAACCTGGAGGGAGTTGGTCGGGGTTCGGGAGCGAGTCTAACTCGGTAGTGGAATTGGCACGTCATGAGATAAATGGCGTAAATGCGATGCCAGTAGGTTGGGAGGTGTGAAGGGCTATTGCTGGATGTGAAAGGAACAGAACGTGTGCCTTGGCCCTAATACAACACCGGAGTTAAGAGGTTGGCCACCATTGTTGGATCTGTTTGCACACAGCCCGACGTGGACTGCCGAACAAATGACAGAGAGATTGGCAAGAAATGCTAGCTGCCTGCTTCCACGGGCAGCGACTACCCTGACCCTGAAAGGGGGAGCAATGAGGGCAAATCTAGCGCCACCACCCGAACTTAAGGCTAACTGCAATCACAATGCTGACACCCTTCCAACCACATCCTTCAATAGAGTGGAAGGCAAGGGAGAAACCTGCATTTGCACACATCAGAGGAGACTACATTTGGGGTTCTCCCAGTGATATACGATGCTGTTATTGAACAATGACTCTTGCTCCGCAACCTATGCAAGGAGTACGATGTTACACATTACTTGATCCTTTATTAATAATTAGACCATGTGGCGGGTATAATATGGGCCTGTGCAGAGAAAGGACACCACCAACGCCTGGGATGGAAGTGGTGCTGCTACCTCGTGGTACAGTCTACTGGCACGACAGTGTTGTCCCAAATGCCAGAAGCGCACGAAAAGAAGTGACATCCCGCGGAATTGGAATGCGTACACACTCGCAGACCCTTGGACTACACTGGGAACGAATATTGGGTGGTATATGCTGCAGCCTGGACCAGAACAGGAAAAATGGGAATGGAATACAGGAAATGAGGATACTGAAGAAGTTAACGTTGATGCCCAGTGTTCGGAGAGGAAAATGAGGTGTTCTTCCTCCACTCATCGAGTCGCCTGTATTTGATGGTGGGCGATGCCCAGTACTTGCATGCACTTGGAGTGGGAAGGGGAGAAGAAGTAGTCAGCACAAGCACGGTGGAATTGTTTGGTGCTTGTTTCCAAGAGATGTCCTCCGCAACGCTCTGCGTTTTCCCATCCTGTCTCCTAAGTGTCAAGGAGACCGCGTCGAGAACAACAGACACGGTAAATGAGGTGGTTGCATGAGCATGAAAATCTCGACTGGATATGTAAAGATCATTTGGAGCGGTGGAACGAGGTGAGGTCGTTGTTGAAGAAGTGGTGCTGCTACCTCGTGGTACAGTCTACTGGCACGACAGTGTTGTCCCAAATGCCAGGAGCGCACGAAAAGAAGTGACATCCCGCGGAATTGGAATGCGTACACACTCGCAGACCCTTGGACTACACTGGGAGCGAATATTGGGTGGTATACTCTCTTGTGAGCAGGGGCAGTGGTGGCAATAAACTTGATGAATGGTCTCGCATACACTGCATTACTGCCAGTAAATGAGACGGAGCAAGGTCTGACGCTCATTAATACTGAGTTAACGGCAGTAAGCGAAACAGTGATACTAAATCGATTAGTACTAGACATACTGACGGCCGAGATAGGGGGCAAGTGTAAAATGTTCGGGTCCTCAAGCTGTTTTAATATTCCTGTCAGCGCGTTCCGTCTTCAGACTGCAGTTACTGAAACCGCAATTATCCTGTACCAGTTTTACTTTACCAAATTACAGGCTGAGACTTCGATTGTGCAGAGATGAGGACAGTCTGATGCCAGAAACTGCAAACTCATCCATGTCGCCAAGAAACAATTTTGCGTGTGGAGACACACAACGTAATGCTGCAGCCTGGACCAGAACAGGAAAAATGGGAATGGAATACAGTCCATTTTTGTTTTTACCTCACACAGATTGTTTTCTCTCTCGTTGTCTCTGGCTTCAATCCATGCTGTGACGTACAGACTCGAATCAGTATCCCCAGAGACAAGTTTAATGCTGAACTTTTGAAGCAGGACGGGAAAGGCAAAGTTGAGCAGAGTTGAGACAATGAATTGAAGAAGGTAGGAATGAGGGGATCAGAGAAAAAAGGGGGCCTGCGGGGTGATGGCGATAGATCGGAGCGGAGTGTGGAGCTGATTCATGTGAAGGAAGATAGACTGGTAGGACAGTCAAGAGGGCGGTGCCGGGTTGGAGGGTTTAATCTGCGATGGGAGGATATGGAGGGGAAATGAGGATACTGAAGAAGTTAACGTTGATGCCGAGTGTTCGGAGAGGAAAATGAGGTGTTCTTCCTCCACTCATCGAGTAGCTTGTATTTGATGGTGGGCGATGCCCAGTACTTGCATGCACTTGGAGTGGGAAGGGGAGAAGAAGTAGTCAGCACAAGCACGGTGGAATTGTTTGGTGCTTGTTTCCAAGAGATGTCCTCCGCAACGCTCTGTGTTTTCCCATCCTGTCTCCTCAGTGTCAAGGAGACCGCGTCGAGAACAACAGACACGGTAAATGAGGTGGTTGCATGAGCATGAAAATCTCGACTGGATATGTAAAGATCCTTTGGGCCGGTGGAACGAGTTGAGGTCATTGTTGAAAGTGAATGTATTTCAATTCTTGCGGTGGCAAGGTTGGACCTGGTTTAAGACTTCTATTCTCCAAGGAGAACTGACCTAATTTTCCAATGTAACTTTCCAGCTGACATTGTACATATGCTGCACCATTCACATTACCCAGTTCAGCGCTGTATCAAATAACAAGGCCGTGATCATCATTTGGGCTGAAAGCAAAACAAGAGATATGTAGTAAAACTCACCAGGTCTGACAGCTGCAGAATCAGAAGCCTTCAGCTCTTAAGAACAATCACTGGATCCAAAAGGTTCACTCCCCACAAATGCTGTCGGACTTGCTGAGTTTCCCAGCAATTTCTGTGCTGTCTCTCAGATCTGCAACATCTGCAGTTCTTTGTCAAATAGAAAACAAACGTTGACCCATTGAAGGGGATATTTGATCAGGTGACAGTTCACTTCATCTAGAGAGAAAGATGGTATGGAGCTTAGGATCATAAAATTCTTACAGTGCAGAAACAGGCCATTTGGCACATCATGCATCCCACCAATACTACCCTCTACGCTATTTCTGTAACCCAGCATTTCTTATGACTAACCAACCTAAACTGCACTCACCTGGACACTTATGACTGTTGAGCATTGCAAATCCACCCTAACCTGTGCAT
>NW_025202520.1:0-755 GCF_004010195.1 Chiloscyllium plagiosum
TGAGAAAGGCCCGAGCTCCTGAGACATTTCTTCGTTCGACATTCCCTTCAGTATGCCCAACATCCTGATAAATCTCCTCTGCACCCTCTATAAAGCTTCCAGATTATTCCTATAACAAGGCGACCAGAAACGAACACAATGCTCCATGTGTTGTCTAACCAGCGCTTTGTATGGCTGCAACATGATCCCGTGACAGCGGCGCGAAAGCATGAAATTTAATGTGTCGGTGAGAAATTATCAATTTTTGTCCCAAGCATGATTCATGATACCTCGAAACAAAGACCACTGAATGACGGAAATGCAAAAACAAATCCGGGAATGACAGAGTAACTCAGTAGGCCTGCAACCATTAGCGGAGAAAAAAACAGGTTAATTATGTCTTTGTATATTATAATACTGGCGAAATGATCAGTATTAACTGCGGAATCAACATCTATATCAAACATTCTCAGAAGCTGACAACCCTCACCTTCACCTTTCAAATGGACTTTATTGGCTCGAATGATGCTTCAGCTGCCGTGAGCTTGTGAAAGGATGTGCATGAATTATTCGCTTTTCAGAAGCTGACAACCCTCACCTTCACCTTTCAAATGGACTTTATTGGCTCGAATGATGCTTCAGCTGCCGTGAGCTTGTGAAAGGATGTGCATGAATTATTCGCTTTTTTTCCCAATGGAGAATTCTATTTTTTCAATGTCTACTTCAATATGAGTGTCAATTTGTTTCTCTTTGTCTGTGTGTATTCACATTACAGT
>NW_025202520.1:4087-7902 GCF_004010195.1 Chiloscyllium plagiosum
AGGGCTGTCGAGATTGAATCATTCAGCATGTTCAACGGTGAGATATACAGATTTTCAAATACGTAGGGAATCGATGAATTATTTCAAAATGGCAGGAAATTTATATTGAGAATGATGAGATCTGTCTCAGTCTAGTTGAATGGCAGAACAGAGTCGATGGGCTGAACGGCCTACATTCACTCTTCCATCACACGCATTTCCAGATCACTCACAGCTCGGAACACGTGCATTGTCCAATTGATCGTATAGACATCTTTCTGGTGCCCTGTGCAGGAATGAAGATCATGATCAGCAGTTTGTTCCGGTGAAGGAGGTGGCGAAATTCGGATGTAGGCTCTGAAGGGCCGAGTAATTAAGATGAAGCATATCCAGACTGTATCAGATGTTAATTAACTAAGTGAGACTCTCAAATTTCTCACACCAATGATGCCCTTTTTGCTCTCTCCTCATTGCAAGTTTTGGCAGGATACACTATTGGCCCTTCCTCACTGCTTGGCCTGGGGTGAGCTAATACTATCCAGGTACCGTGAGGCGAGTAATTGCATGTCAGCACCCCATCTCACTTGGCATTGAAAAATTCTGAAACCGATCACAGATTCAACATTTCGAATTGCTCAGCCCAACGAAAAGGGGCTCACTGTACTTGTTGCGAACCTGTTTGGTTCTGATCAACTCAGCTCTTGGGTCTTTTGAATTATCTTGTCCTGAATCGATTATCGCAGTGTCACAATGCTGAACAGCACCACGCAAGAGGAGCAAAAAATAAATAATTCGGCAAGAACAAATTCACTGCACAATGTGTAAGCATGCATCTGTGCATGTGTGTGTGGGGGTGGGGGGTGGAGGGCTACGTGAGGTTAATAGTGTCTTTGGGAGACTGTGTGTATCTGTGTAAGTGCAATTGTCCATCAGAATGTGCGTGCGAGCATGGGAGTGCAACTGTGAGTGTCTGAGTGTGATTTCTTTGTGGGAGAGACGCTCTGCATCAGTGTATGGGAATGTAAGATTGTGGGTGTGTCTGTAGGAATATGTGTGTGTTGTGTGTGTGTGTGTCAGTGTTAGTCTGAAATGAACATAAGGTCTCGATTGAGACCATCCCCATTGGTACAGAACTTGGCTATCAGCCTCTGTTCGGCCATTCGTGTTTGTTGATTGTTGTGCAGTGCCCATTCATCTGTTGCCATAGCCTCTGCTCGGTACCTCTAATGCGTCAGAAGATTCTCGCCTGACGTGTGTGAGAGACGTAACGTTGGCTGAATCGCATGAGTACGTAAATCTACATGTAGTTTCAGGAATATCACGCTTTAAACATTTGCTGTAAATTTTGTGTCTTATGCTCTTATACAGAAAGTTAGTGTTTCCAACTATTATGTTGGATATTAACACTGGTATTATGTGTTTTTTAGCATTTATTCAGTTTTTTCTGCATATGCATCCCCCTCTTTTGCAATTCCTCCACTCTCCTCTCGTCCAATCCTCAATATCTCTCTTTCACTATCAACTGCCTTCGTTGACTTAACCCGTTACGTCTCTCCATCCTCTCTCTGCTTCTCAATTTTCCTCTCATGCTTTTGCTGTGCGTGCACCTGCGTGTCTGAGTGTATATTCGTCTTTGAAAGCGTATGTGTGCGCATGTCTGCTTTCTCTCCCCACTCGTACTCATAACGTTTCACAATATGCGATGGAATAAACTCATGACATTGGACACATCATGCTCGAGAGCTTATGCATTGATTCCGTAAACAAGCAGAGAGCTATTGGCTCATATTCAACACCTGCTCATCCTTTGCAATTTCACTGAAGGGTGACAGACAGGATGGTGACTGGCAGCAGGTGACTTTCAAGTGAGAGGCTATGTTGGAAAACCAGCAATGACTTTACATGAGAAACTTTGGCTGAAAACTGGCAAGGACCTTCTGTGTCACAGAAACGCAAGGAAATGACCATCTCCAGTAAAAGACTCACCCACCACCGCCCTTTGAAATAATATGGTGTTGTCATCACTGAACGCCACCTCACCCAACTATCAATATGTTGGCTATTACCATTCATATGGAATTAACTCTGGCTCCTTGGCATTCAATCACATTCTTATCTCTGTATCAACAAATTCGAGGTTACCTTTGAGAGAATCTTGGTGCTAATGATCATCTCAAATCCTTAATCATTAATATTCTGGAAATGGCTATTGGGATAGAATCTAACTAGCCACGCCCCCCCCTCATACATTGGTCAATAGTATTGACATCATTGAATGCCCTGACAGCTAACGTCAAAGGATTTGCCATTGACAAGAAACCGAACAGGATTCACCAAATGCGTACAATGCTTCGAAGGGCGCGTCAGTGGCTGATAGCTCTGCAGTGTGTGACATACCTGACCTCCTCCAAAACCTGGGAGAAAGTGAAAACTGAAGATACTGAAGATCAAAGTCGAGAGTGTGGTGCTGGAAAAGCACAGCCAGTCACGTAGCATCCGAAGACCAGGAGAATCGACGTGTCGAGCATAAGTTCTTCAAGAGCCATCATCAAATATGCACAAGTCAGAAATGCGACTGAATACTCGTCAATTGCCTGGATGGGTGCAGCTACATTAAAACTCAAGAACCTCCACACCATTCAAGATACAATTGATTACCTGATGGACACTACAACTACAAGTCTCATTGAAACCGGGCCTCTTGATCCAAGACAAACTTAAAGGGAAATTGGTATGCAAGAAAGAAACTATACATCTATGGCACCAGCTATGTAGGTAAAACAGATGGGATGTTTTGTGTCCGCATTCACATGTATCCACCGCTTTCTGTCTACTATTCTCAAAAAAGGTGCCGTCCAGAAATTTTGTTAATATGCTTCGAAAGCCTCTTTCGACGAATATGTACAAGGATACGGACAGGAGCTACATGGGAACACTACCACCTGGAAGTTCCCTTCCAAGCCACCTACTGCCCTGATTTGGAAATATTGGAACATCCATTCAGTGTCACTGGGTCAAAACCCTGGAATTCCCTCTGTATCTGCACTATAGATCTATTGATTGATTTAAAAAAAACAGTTCACTCTCACCTTCTCAGTGGGCAATCAACCATGGGACAAAGGAACTGATGAATCATCTTGTAAAACTGCAGGAGAGCACAGAAAACAGAACGAAAGATATAATGAAAATTAAGAGAGGAAAGGTGGGGATGGAGGTACAAGAAGACTGGGAGAGAGGTTTAATGAAAGGGCTGTAGTCATAGATAGAGACAGAGTTAGCGACAGGCACGGAGAGAAAGAGAGGTAAAACAGATGATGAAGAATGAATGGGGTGACCAGAAGAAGCAGAAAACTGTGACCAGGGAAACGAAGGTTGAAAGGGAAATATCCCCCCTGTTTCTTGGGATAACAACGAATTACTGGTGAGTTGTTATACTGTATGAACAGAGGAACAGTTGGATGTACTGTAAAATCCCACAATCAACAATATGTTCATGGTGGAGTAATCTCTTCCACTGATGCCGTTCAGTGCCTACATGTTGCACATCATCTGAAAGAAACACGGAAAGTTGTCAAAAGCACGACATATACTCTCGTTGATGGAACTTGAGTGTCTGTAGTGAAG
Organism: Chiloscyllium plagiosum; assembly: GCF_004010195.1. Taxonomy (NCBI): domain Eukaryota; kingdom Metazoa; phylum Chordata; class Chondrichthyes; order Orectolobiformes; family Hemiscylliidae; genus Chiloscyllium; species Chiloscyllium plagiosum. The sequence goes on from NW_025202520.1 coordinate 7,691, forward strand.
GTTGCCTCATTTGTCGAAACGTGACAGCCAGACTCTGCAAGTGGCATGTGATGGCACACTCTCTTCGTATATCATTCATCCATACAATAGCAAAAAAAAACGAAGTGAAGGTTTGAATTCAATTTTGAAAGTCATAAAATTCAGGGAGATTAGCTAGGACACACAAAGATTATGCACGACCACATTGGGCTAATGGATGTGAATGGAAATGA
>NW_025202521.1:0-2387 GCF_004010195.1 Chiloscyllium plagiosum
GAACATGCAAACTCCACGCAGACATGGGCGGAACTTACAAACTCCACACAGACATGAGTGAAACATGCAAATTCCACACAGACACAGGGGGACCATACAAACTCCACGTAGACATGGGCGGAACTTACAAACTCCACACAGACATGGGTGAAACATGCAAACTCCACACAGACACAGGGGGGACATACAAACTCCACACAGACATGGGTGGAACATGCAAACTCCACACAGACATGGGGGGAACATACAAACTCCACACAGACACAGGGGGAACATGCAAACTCCACACTGACACAGGGTGAACATGCAAACTCCACACAAACATGGGGGCAACATACAAACTCGACACAGACATGGGTGGAACATGCAAACTCCACAGAGACACAGGGGGAACATGCAAACTCCACACAGACATAGGGGGAACATGCAAACTCCACACAGACATGGGGGAACATACAAACTCCACAGAGACACAGGGGGAACATGCAAACTCCACACAGACATGGGGGAACATGCAAACTCCACACAGAGACAGGGGAACATGCAAACTCCACACAGACACGGGGGAGAACATGCAAACTCCACACAGACACAGGAGGAACATGCAAACTACACACAGACATGGGAGAAACATACAAACTCCACACAGACATGGGTGAAACATGCAAACTCCGCGCAGACACAGGGGGAACATACAAACTCCACACAGACATGGGTGGAACATGCAAACTCCACACAGACACAGAGGGAACATGCAAACTCCACACAGACAAATTGGGAACATACAAACTTCACACAGACACAGGGGGAACATACAAACTCCACACAGACACGGGGGGAACAAACAAACTCCACATAGCCGCAGTGGGAACATGGAAACTCCACACCGACAAGGGGGAGAACATGCAAACTCCACACAGACACGGGGGGAACACGCAAACTACACACAGACATGGGGGAAACGTACAAACTCCACACAGACACAGGAGGAACATGCAAACACCACACAGACACAGGGAGACCATACAAACTCCACGCAGACATGGGTGGAACATGCAAACTCCACGCAGACATGTGCGGAACTTACAAACTCCACACAGACATGGGTGAAACATGCAAACTCCGCACAGACACTGGGGGAACATACAAACTCCACACAGACACAGGGGGAACATGCAAACTACACACAGACACAGGGGGAACATGCAAACTCCACACAGACACGGGGGAGAACATGCAAACTCCACACAGACACGGGAGGAACATGCAAACTACACACAGACATGGGGGAAACATACAAACATCACACAGACACAGGGAGAACATGCAAACTCCACACAGACACGGGGGGAACATACAAACACCACATAGTCGCAGGGGGAACATGCAAGCTCCACACCGACACAGGGGAGAACATGCAAACTCCCCACAGACACGGGGGGAACATGCAAACTACACACAGTCATGGGGGGAACATACTAACTCCACACAGACACAGGGGAATATACAAACTCCACACAGACATGGGGAAACGTACCAATTCGACAGAGACACAGGGGGAACATGCAAACTCCACACAGACATGTGGGAACATACAAACTCCACAGAGACACAGGGGGAACATGCAAACTCCACACAGACACAGGGGAATATACAAACTCCACACAGACATGGGGAAACGTACCAATTCGACAGAGACACAGGGGGAACATGCAAACTCCACACAGACATGTGGGAACATACAAACTCCACAGAGACACAGGGGGAACATGCAAACTCCACACAGACATGGGGGAACATACAAACTCCACAGAGACACAGGGGGAACAAACAAACTCCACACAGACATGGGTGAAACATGCAAACTTCACACAGACACAGGGGGAACATACAAACTCCACACAGACATAGGGGAACATACAAACTCCACAGAGACACGGGGGAACATGCAAACTCCACACAGGCATGGGGGAACATACAAACTCCACACAGACACAGGGGGAACATACAAACTTCACACAGACACAGGGGGAACATGCAAACTCCACACAGCCACGGGGGAGAACATGCAAACTCCACACAGACACGGGAGGAACATGCAAACTACGCACAGACATGGGGGAAACATACAAACATCACACAGACACAGGGGGAACATGCAAACTTCACACAGACACAGGGGGAACATACAAACTCCACATAGACACGGGGGGAACATACAAACTCCACATAGCCGCAGGGGGGACATGCAACCTCCACACCGACACGGGGGAGAACATACAAACTACACACAGACTCGGGGGGAACACGCAAACTACACACATACATGGGGGAAACATACAAACTCCACACAGACACAGGGGGAACATGCAAACTCCACACAGACA
>NW_025202521.1:3396-7902 GCF_004010195.1 Chiloscyllium plagiosum
GGGAACATGCAAACTCCACACAGACACAGGGGGAACATGCAAACTCCACACAGACACAGGGGGAACATGCAAACTCCACACAGACACAGGGGGAACATGCAAACTCCACACAGACACAGGGGGAACATGCAAACTCCACACAGACACAGGGGGAACATGTAAACTCCACACAGACATGGGGGAGATCATGCAAACTCCACACAGTCACAGGAGGAACATGCAAACTACACAAAGAAATGGGGGAAACATACAAACTTCATACAGACACAGGGGGTACATGGAAACTCCACACAGACTCGGGGGAACATGCAAACTTCACATAGACACGGGTGGAATATGCAAACTCCACACAGACACGGGGTGAACATACAAATTCCACATAGACACGGGGGGTTCACGCAAACTCCACACAGACCAGGGGGAACATAAAAAACACACACAGACACGGGGGGAACATACAAACTCCACATAGTCGCAGGGGGAACGTACAAACTCCACACAGACACAGGTGGAACATGCAAACTCCACACAGACATGAGGGGAACATACAAACTCCACACAGACACGGGGGAACATACAAACTCCACACAGACATGGGTGGAACATGCAAACTCCACACAGACACAGGGGGAACATGCAAACTCCACACAGACACAGGGGGAACATGTAAACTCCACACAGACATGGGGGAGATCATGCAAACTCCACACAGTCACAGGAGGAACATGCAAACTACACACAGACATGGGGGAAACATACAAACTTCATACAGACACAGGGGGTACATGGAAACTCCACACAGACACGGGGGAACATGCAAACTTCACACAGACACGGGTGGAATATGCAAACTCCACACAGACACGGGGTGAACATACAAATTCCACATAGACACGGGGGGTTCACGCAAACTCCACACAGACATGGGGGAACATACAGACTCCACACAGACACGGGGGGAACATACAAACTCCACACAGACACGGGGGAAAAGGCAAACTCCACACAGACATGGGGTAACATGCAAAGTCCACACAGACATGGGGGTACATGCAAACTCCACACAGACATGGGGGGAACATACAAACTCCACACAGACATGGGGTGAACCTACAAACTCCACACAGACATGGGTGGAACATGCAAACACCCCACAGACACAGGGAGAAAATGCAAACTCCACACAGACAAATGGGAAACACACAAACTCCACACAGACACAGGGGGAACATACAAACTCCACACAGACACGGGGTGAACATACAAACTCCACATAGACATGGGGGGAACATGCAAACTCCACACATACACGGGGGGAACATACAAACTCCACACAGACACAGGGGGAACAGGCAAACTCCACACAGACACGGGGTAACATGCAAACTCCACACAGACATAGGGGGTACATACAAACTCCACACAGACACGGAGAGAACATACATTCTCCACACAGACATGGGGTGAACATACAAACTCCACATACACGCGGGGGGAACATGTAAACTCCACACAGACACGGGAGGAACATACAAACTTCACACAGACAGGGGGGAACATACAAACTCCACACAGACACGGGGGGAACATACAAACTCCACACAGACACAGGGGGAACATACAAACTCCACACAGACACAGGGGGAACATACAAACTCCACATAGCCGCAGGGGGAACATGCAAACTCCACACCGACACGGGGGAGAACATGCAAACTCCACACAGACACGGGGGTGTACACGCAAACTAAACACAGACATGGGGGAAACATACTAACTCCACACAGACACAGGGGGAACATGCAAACTCCACACAGACACAGGGGGAACATACAAACTCCACACAGACACGGGGGGAACATACAAACTCCACACAGACATGGGGGAACATACAAACTCCACACAGATACCGGGGGAACATGCAAACTCCTCACAGACATGGGAGAACATACAAACTCCAAACAGGCAGAGTGGGAACTGGCAAACTCCACACAGACACGGGGTAACATGCAAACGACACATAGACATGGGGGAAACATACAAATTCCACACAGACATAGGGGGAACATGCAAACTCCACACGGACACAGAGGGAACATACAAGCTCCACACCGACATGGGGAGAACATACAAACTCCACACAGACACGGGGTAACATGCAAACGACACATAGACATGGGGGAAACATACAAATTCCACACAGACACAGGTGGAACATGCAATCTCCACACAGACATGGGGGGAACATTCAAACTCCACACAGGCATGGGTGGAACATGCAAACTCCCCACAGACACAGGGAGAACATGCAAACTCCACACAGACACAGGGAGACCATACAAACACCACGCAGACATGGGGGAAACATGCAAACTCCACACAGACACAGGGGGAACATGCAAACTCCACACAGACATGCGGGGAACATACAAACTCCACACAGACACGGGGGGAACATGCAAACTCCACACAGACACAGGGGGAACATGCAAACTCCACACAGACACAGGGGGAACATGTAAACTCCACACAGACACGGGGGAGATCATGCAAACACCACACAGTCACGGGAGGAACATGCAAACTACACACAGACATGGGGGAAACATACAAACTTCATACAGACACAGGGGAAACATGGACACTCCACACAGACACAGGGGGAACACGCAAACTCCACACCGACAAGGGGGAGAACATGCAAACTCCACGCAGACACGGGGGGAACATGCAAACTACACACAGACATGGGGAAACATACTAACTCCACACAGACACAGGGGGAACATGCAAACTCCACACAGACACACGGGGAACATACAAACTCCACACGGACATGGGGGAACATACAAACTCCACACAGGCATGGCGGAACATACAAACTCCACACAGACACAGGGAGAACATGCAAACTTCACACAGACACGGGTGGAACATGCAAACCCCACACAGACACGGGGTGAACATACAAATTCCACATAGACACGGGGGGTTCACGCAAACTCCACACAGACACGGGGGAACATGCAAACTCCACACAGACACGGGTGGAACATACAAACTCCACACAGACACGGGGGAAAAGGCAAACTCCACACAGACATGGGGTAACATGCAAAGTCCACACAGACATGGGGGTACATGCAAACTCCACACAGTCATGGGGGGAACATACAAACTCCACACAGACATGGGGTGAATGTACAAACTCCACACAGACATGGGTGGAACATGCAAACTCCCCACAGACACAGGGAGAAAATGCAAACTCCACACAGACAAATGGGAAACACACAAACTCCACACAGACACAGGGGGAACATACAAACTCCACACAGACACAGGGGGAACATGCAAACTCCACACAGACATGTGGGGAACATACAAACTCCACACAGACACGGGGGGAACATGCAAACTGCACACAAACACAGGGGGAACATGCAAACTCCACACAGACACAGGGGGAACATGCAAACTCCACACAGACACGGGGGAGAACATGCAAACTCCACACAGACACGGGAGGAACATGCAAACTGCACACAGACATGGGGGAAACATACAAACTTCACACAGACACAGTGGGAACATGCAAACTCCACACAGACACAGGTGGAACACGCAAACTCCACACCGACAAGGGGGAGAACATGCAAACTACACACAGACATGGGGGAAACATACAAACTCCACACAGACATGGGGGGAATATACAAACTCCACACACACACAGGGGGAACAGGCAAACTCCACACAGGCACAGGGGAACATACAGGTTCCACACAGACATGGGGGTAACATACAAACTCCACACAGACACAGGGGGAACATACAAACTACACATAGACACGGGGGGAACATACAAACTCCACACAAACATGGGTGGAACATGCAAACTCCCCACAGACACAGGGAGAACATGCAAACTCCACACAGACACACGGGGAACATACAAACTCCACACGGACATGGGGGGAACATACAAACTCCACACAGGCATGGCGGAACATACAAACTCCACACAGACACAGGGAGAACATGCAAACTTCACACAGACACGGGTGGAACATGCAAACTCCACACAGACACGGGGTGAACATACAAATTCCACATAGACACGGGGGGTTCACGCAAACTCCACACAGACACGGGGTAACATGCAAAGTCCACACAGACATGGGGGTACATGCAAACTCCACACAGACATGGGGGGAACATACAAACTCCACACAGACATGGGGTGAACGTACAAACTCCACACAGACATGGGTGGAACATGCAAACTCCCCACAGACACAGGGAGAAAATGCAAACGCCACACAGACAAATGGGAAACACACAAACTCCACACAGACACAGGGGGAACATACAAACTCCACACAGACACAGGGGGAACGTACAAACTCCACACAGACATGTGGGGAACATACAAACTCCACACAGACACGGGGGGAACATGCAAACTCCACACAGACACGGGGGGAACATACAAACCCCACACAG
>NW_025202522.1:0-2500 GCF_004010195.1 Chiloscyllium plagiosum
GTGCTGGCAGGTGGGACTAGATTGGGTTGGGATTTCTAGTCGGTATTTCAAGTTGGACCGAAAGGTTTGTTTCCATGCTGTGCATCTCTATGACTCTATAACTGCAAGGTTGGGTAATTTCCTATTGACAAGGCACAGGTGTACCCAAAGCAGTCACCCAGTCTGTGTTTGATCTTACGAATCGAAAAGGAATAGTATTGAGCATGAATAGTATTGAGCACCAACACAGTAGACTAGATTAAAAGAAGCAAAAGTGAAACAGTGCTTCGTCTGTTCAAGACCTTAGATAATGAAGATCGATGAATGAAAGACCAATTGTTACACCTTCAATGCTAGTACAGGAAGGTGTCTGGGAGAGCTGGGAAGGGAGGGTGGAGGTGATTTAAGGCAGTATTTTTACTCATGGAGGAGTGAACCAGAGTGTCATGGATGAAACAGTCCCTGTGGAAAGCTTATGATGGAGGAGAGGAACAGATGTATTTGCTGGTAGTATCCTGCCGAAGATGATAGAAATGTTGGATGATGGTCCTTTTACTTGTGGGGTGATAAGCAAAGGCAAGGGAAACACTATTATTCCTCTGGGAGAGACAGGAAGGGATGAGGGCAGGAAATGGCACAGACACAGCTGAAGACCTTGTCAACCATGCAGGAGGGGCATGGTCAATTGAGTAAAATGGAGAAAATGTTGATGGGACTCCATTGGAAGGTGGAATCATCAGAACAGATGTGGAGGAGATTAATAAAATGGGAGAATGGAATGAAATCCTTTCAGAGAGCAAAGAGTGAAGTGGTGTAGTCTAGGTATCTGTGCGTTTGATGGGTCTGTAGTAGATATCAGTGGGTAAGCTAACCCCAGAAATGAAAACAATGAACTCAAGGAAGGAAAGAGTCAGACTTGGTGAAGGTGAGAGCAAGATGAAAATTTGAAACAAAACTGATGAATCTTTCCAGTGCCAGACAAGAGCAGGAAGCAGCACTTATAACATGTCTTGGAGAAAAAGTTGTAGGGGGGCCTGGAACAAGGAATGTTCTAGATACCCCACAAAGAGATAAGCACAGCTGGAAACCATGAGCATACACATAGCCACACCTTCTCCAAGTCAAAGGAAACTTTCCAGAGGAAATTAGATCAGTGACAATCCTGGAAACAATAGCTTGATGCTCATGATATTTCAACAGCTGACTGTGAATGTGGGGCTTGTGAATTGTGAATGTTAGGGATCAGTAATGACTGACAGAAAGTATTGGTAGGTGAGTGACTGAAATATGATGCATTGATGAATGTCTGAGATGACAAAGGATTACATAGACTATACTTTACCGAAACAGGCCATTGGTCCAAATCAATCCATGCCAGGATTTATGCTTCACTTGAGACTCCTCCCAAAGCTCAGAAAGGTAGATACAGATCATTGGTTCCTGTGGTTGGGAAGATGTGAATGTATCCATGTCATGATGCTTTAATTTATTGTCCTTGAGGTTAAAATAGTATTGATTTCAATGTTCTTCCCTAAAGCAATAAATGTTACATCATACTGAAAAATTAAAACCTTTTTTCATGTGGTGGAAAATGACAAAGATGCATTACAGTGTCACACATTACAGTGTTACACAATACAGTGTGCTCTCAAAGTTTAAATAAGTGAACATGGCAACAATTTATATAAAAAAACCTCTTGAAGAATAGCTCATTTTATTCTTGCGTAAAAAATTCTTATTTTGTATCCCTGCATCATGCTACAGTATAATGAGTACAGTAAATGGTAACAATTCCCCCATTAACTCCTCCAAATATTGCAAAGATCATAGTCTAATGTTTTCCCCATATGAAGAATGTTTTCATTCAGCTCTGCTGAATTCTAAGGAAAAGAAATGTCTTTCACTACCTCAGGACGTCCCAGAACACATTATAACCAGCGAAGTATTTTTGAAGTGTTGCCACTATTATGATATAGAAAACGCAGCACTAAATCTGTTCACAGCAAGGTCCCTGAAAATTATTTTGTTTGTTTTAATGATGGTGTTAGTTGGATATTGTTAGTTATATTGACCAGTATGCTGGGTAGACTTAATGTTCTTCTTCAAAATAGTCAAGAATCATTTGCGTTTATGCAGAGGACAGTACAGGCTTGGTTTAACATCCCATTGGAAAGATAGCAGCCCTGACAACGTAGCAATCTCTTAGACTGGGAGTATCAACTGAAATTTTATGCTCTTAGATCTGATGTAGAACCGGATCCAACAATTTTCTGACTCAGAGTGTTGAGCTACGCCTGGTATACACCATGAGCAGATATAAAATCTGAATATCATATATTCATGAAAGAAAATGTAAAATGAAGCTTGGCTTGTCATTCTGCAAATCCATCATCCAAGTCAAGTCACATTGCCAATGAGGAAGTCAGTTGAGTGAGGCTAACCTGTGAAAATTGGGTTTTCATTGCAAGTGAAGAGCCAATGGAGCCTAAAAAGAAGTCAATAATTCAGAATCTTTAAACAT
>NW_025202523.1:0-1667 GCF_004010195.1 Chiloscyllium plagiosum
AACATCAAATCCGGTGGACCCTGGATATTGAGGGATGCATAGCATTGGATAGAGAGAAAAAGAAAGGCTTATGACAAAGGCTGAGGGCTCAATGCAGCAGCATCCTAGAGGAGCATAGACTGTGCAAGAGAGAATTTAAAAGGGAGCTTTGGAGAGCTAAAAGGGTATATAAAGGATGCTGGTAGATAAAATAAAGGAAAATCCCATTCACAGATAAATTAATGGTAAAAGGAAAGAGTGGGGGCCCATTCAGAACCACAAGGTAATTTGCCCATGGAGCCAAATGATGTAGGTAGAGTTCTATATGAATACAGAGGAACCTCAATTATCCGGCATTCGGTTATCTGAATATTGGATAATCTGACAAGATCGCAAGGTCTTGATGCTTGGCTAAACTATGTTATAGAATCATAGAGATGCACAGCACAGAAACAGACCCTTCGGTCCAACTCTTTCCATGCTGACCAGATATCCCAACCCAATCTTATCTGGCATTTGATTATCCGGAATTCGATTAATCGAACAAAATACTCCTCGCCTGTGTCCTTCAGATAATCGAAGTTCCCCTGTACTTTATGTCAGTGTTCACGAGTGGGAGAGATAACATGGGCGCAGAAATAGGGAGAAAGTCTGTGAAACAATTAAAGTGATGAACACAGACAGAGGGTATGTTCCGAGAGGTCAGTCAAGCTTAAGGATAGATAAATTTCCAGTGCTGGGTGAAATGTATCCCGGGTTGTTGAATGAGGCAAGGGATGAAACGGTAGGGATGATCATTAAAATTTCAATTCCTGTCTGGCCACAGGAGAGGTGTTGGTGGGCTGGAGGATAGCCAATGGGTATCATTATTCAAGAAGGGAGCAAGGGGTAAACCAGGAAACTACAGGCCAGTTAGTCTAACTTCAGTGGTGGGGAAACTATTGGACGTGATTCATAGGGACAGAATTAGTGCATTTGGAGAGAGGCAGGGATTAATCAAGAACATTCCCCTAAACAATAGATATACCGCTTTGGATACTGGTGGGGGGGACAGCCTAGCAGGGGTAAGCTGCAGTGACCGGGTCTGTGGCGTGAGGTCTGGCTCTGAGACTCAGAAGGGAAAGGGGGAGAGGAGGAGAGCGCTAGTTATAGGAGACTCTCTAGTTAGAGGGACGGACGCGATTCTGTGGGCATGGGCGAGACTCTCGGATGGTTTATTGCCTCCCGGGTGCCAGGGTCCGAGACGTCTCGGACCGTGGCTTCAGAATCCTTACGGGGGAGGGTGTGCAGCCAGAAGTCGTAGTGCACGTTGGCACCAACGACATAGGTAGGAAGAGAGGTGGGGAGGTCATTCAAGAGCTCAGGGAGTTAGGCTGGAAGCTAAAAGCTAGGACAGACAGAGTCGTCATCTCTGGGTTGTTGCCGGTGCCACGTGACAGTGAGGCAAGGAATAGGGAGAGAGTGCAGTTGAACACGTAGCTGCAAGGATGGTGTAGGAGGGAGGGCTTCAGATATTTGGACAATTGGACTGCATTCTGGAGAAGGTGGGACCTGTACAAGCAGGACGGGTTGCACCAGCACCAGAAGGGCACCAATATCCTGGGAGGTAGGTTTGCTAGCACTCTGCGGGGGGGTTTAAACTAATTTGGCAGGGGGATGGGATCCGGACTTATAGTCCAGCAAGTAGG
>NW_025202523.1:4717-7904 GCF_004010195.1 Chiloscyllium plagiosum
TGGATAGGTACATGGATGGGTGCTTAAGCTGGGACAAATGTTCGGCACAACATTGTGGGCCGAAGGGCCTGTTCTGTGCTGTATTGTTCTATGTTCTATGTTCTATGTTCTAACAGTTAACATTGTTTTGTGAAGGGTAGGTCATACCTGACCAATTTGATTGAATTTTTCAAAGCATTGACCAGATGAGTAGATGACAGCAGTGTTTTTGATGTTGTCTACTTGGACTTCAACTAGGGTTTTGAGAAGGTCTCCTTAACAGCATATGGGATGCAAGGACATTTGACAAATTGGATCCACATTTTGCTGAGTGGGAGGAAGCAGAGGGTGATGGTTGAGGGTAGTTTTTCTGACTGGAAGTCTGTGTCCAATGGGGCCCCACAGGGGTCAGTGTTGAGGTCTTTGCTGTTTATGGTTTATATAAATTACTTGAATATAGATTAGGTTAGTTTCCTTACAGTGTGGAAACAGGCCCTTCAGCCTAACCAGTCGACACCGACCCTCCCAAGAGTAACCCACCCAGACCCATTTCCCTCTGACGAAAGCATCTAACACTATGGGCAATTTAGCATGGCTAATTCACCTAACCTGCACGTCTTTGGACAGTGGGAGGAAACCGGACCACCGGAGGAAACCCACGCAGACATGGGGAGAATGTGCAAACTCCACACAGAGAGTCGCCCGAGGCTGGAATCGAACCTGGGACCCTGGCGCTGTGATGCAGCAGTGCTAACCACTGTGCCACCGTGTCGCCTGTGTAGGAGGATCGATCAGTAAGTTCACAGCCAATACAACAAATTGGTGGGTTGGTAAAAAGTGAGGAGGATAGCTTGAGATTACAGGAGGATAGACATGGACTGGTCAGATGGGCTGATCAGTGGCAAATGGAATTCAATCCGGATAAATGTGAGGTGATACACTTGGGTAGGACACACAAGGCAAAGGAACACATGATGGGCAGTAGGACCCTGGGAAGCACCAGGAATCAGGGAACTTTGGTGTACATGTCCACCAGTCCCTTAAAGTATCAGAACAGGTGGATAAAGTAGTTATGAGGCATATGGGATATTAGGGAGCAGGGAGGTGGTGCTGGAACTGTACAAAGCATTGGTTAGACCGCAGCGAGAGCCTTGTGTGCAGTTCTGGAATCCACATTATAAGAGGGATGTGATAGCACTGGAGAGGCTGCAGAGCAGATTTACCAGGATGGTGCCTGGGCTGGACACCAGTTATGAGGAGAGATTGGATAGACTGGGGTTGTTTTCCTTAGAGGAGAGGAGATTGAGAGGGGACATGATTGAGATGTATAAAATCATGAGGGGCATAGGTAGGATAAATAGGAAGAAATCTATCCCCTTGATGGAGTTTAGATTTAAATTCAAGGGCCGGAGGTCTGGGGGGAAAGGTGAGGAAATATGTTTTCATGCAGAGCGTGCTGAGAATCTGGAACTCACTGCCTGTAAGATTGGGAGAGACAGAAACCCTCAGAACATTGAAGGAGTATTGAGATGTGCACTTGTGATGCCAAGGCTGTGAAGCACATGTTGGAAAATGGGATTGGAACAGTTTGGTGGTTATTTCTTACCAGCACAGACACGATGGGCCAAAGGACCTTTCTCTGTGCTGTCGATCTCTGTGGCTGTATGGAGTAAACCAATTATTGCTTTGGTCATCACGGTCATGAAAATTGAGACCAGCCTTTATTTTTCAGATGTTTTAAACAATTCAATTTAACCTCCAGCAGCTGCCACATCCCTCTAGATTACTCATCCAGTGATGTTACTGCGACTGTGACATACTTTCCCAGAGACGTAAACTGAACACACAAATGTTTCTGACGGGACTGCAAATATTTCTGCTTGCGTCTCTAATTCCAGGCATGCTCCGGAGCAATTCTGGAGAGTTGGGAACGGAACAGGAACCAGCAAGACTTACGGATTGGTCGTGCTAAAGAGGAACATGGAGCTGTAGGGAAGAATTGTTCTGGACTTTTTCACCTCGTTCTTGACTGAGCTGTTGCTGCTGCACTTACTTGGGTTATTCCCTGGAAGAGAAACACAAAGGAGAAATGAAGAGGGAATGGCTGCTCAGCTCGGTTTTCCGGGATTCTCTATATGGTACCAAATTGTGTCCCAGAACTCCAAGGATCTCATTTGGAATAGACAGGAGAAGGCGGCTAGGATTCTCTGTTGGGAATAGAAATGGGGGTCTGTGAAACTGTAGAATGGCTGGTACATTTAGGAGAAGAGGGGAGGGACTCTGTGTCCTGCAGTGAGGGTCAGCACCTTCAGGGTTGATAGAATCCCTCACAGTGAGGAAAGAGGCTCTTTGGTCTTATCAAGTTCACACCAACAATCCTAAGAGGATCCCATCCAGCCCCAGCCTCCATCCTACTCCCAGTACTTTGCATTCCTCATGGCTAACATACCCAGCCTGCACATTCTTGGACACTACAGGACGGTTTAGCATGGCCAATCCAGCTAACCTGTACATCTGGGAAAGGAAACCGGAGCACCCGGTGGAAACCCACACAGACACGGGGAGAAGGTGCAGGAGAGGACAGGCCTGCTGAACAGGGCCTCAGCGAGGTCTGCCACACCATTGCAAATTGGATTCAAGAGCTGTCACTCACACTTCCCCATTGGCATTCATCTCTTTCATCAATGTTTGAACTATAGTTACAATGAGGTCATCACTGTGAGACCAGCATTTATTACCCATCCATAATTCCCCAGAGTCATGGTTGGGACTGGAGTGACAAGTCGTCAGACCATGCAAGAACACCAGATTTCCTTCTCTAAAGGACACAAATGAACCAGCCAGGTTTCTCTGACAATTGGCAATGATTACACTGCAATCACTCGACTCCTAATTCCAGATCAAGGTTGAATTCAAATTCCCTCATCTTCCACTGCGGAAGTTGAATGCAACTCCTCATAACATTGCTGGAGTCATTGGATTGATAATTTAGTGACGATAACACGAAACCATCAGCAAGGCCCAGGAGGAACCCAAACTGGGCGTCACTGAGCAGGTTATTGCGGATCAGGTGCTGCTTGATAGCACTGTCAGTGACACCATCCATCACTCTGATGATGATCCAGAGTAGACGGATGGGGTAGTATAGCATAGTGACACGGGGAATGACACTGTCACACAGAGAATGACACTGTGACACGGAGAATGA
>NW_025202524.1:0-2724 GCF_004010195.1 Chiloscyllium plagiosum
GTGGTGTCCCGAATGTAGGTGGTGAGATCTTGGAGTAAAGTGGACAGGACCGTGTCAAGGTTTGCAGAAATGAGTTCGGTGTGGCAGTAGCAGGCTGAGACCATGGGTCAGCCGGGGCAGTCAGGTTTGTGGATTTTGGGCAGGAGGTAGAAACGGGCCGTACGGGGTTTTGGGACTATGAGGTTGGAGGTGGTGGATGGGAGATCTCCTGAGGTGATGAGGTTATGGATGGTCTGGGAGATGATTTGTGGATTTTGGGCAGGAGGTAGAAACGGGCGGTACGGGGTTTTGGGACTATGAGGTTGGAGGTGGTGGATGGGAGATCTCCTGAAGTGATGAGGTTATGGATGGTCTGGGAGATGATGGCTTGGTGGTGGGAGATGGGGTCATAGTCAAGGGGCAGTAGGAGGAGGTGTCTGCGAACTGGCGTTTCGCCTCAGCAATATAAAGATCGGTGTGCCAAATTACCACTGCGCCTCCCTTGTCTGCCGGTTTGATGGTGAGGTTGGGGTTGGAGCGGAGGGAGTGGAAGGCTGCATGTTCCAGGGTGAGAGGTTGGATTGTGTGAGAGGGGTGGAGAGGTTGAGGCAGTTAATGTCGCGGCGGCAGTTGGCTATGAAGAGATCGACGGTGGGTAAGAGGCCAGCACGGGGTGTCCAGGTGGATGGGGTGTGTTGGAGATGGGAGAAGGGGTCGTCAGAGGGTGGGCAGGCGTCCTGGTTGGAGAAGTAGGTGCGGAGGTGAAGGTGGCGGAAAATTTGTTCGATGTCACGCCGCATGTTGAACTCGTTAATCCGAGAGCATACGGGAATGAAGGTGAGGCCTCTGCTGAGGACTGATCTTTCATCCTCAGAGGGGGGTAGTTCTGGAGGGATGGTGAAAATAGGGCAGGTCTGGGAGCTTGGACCTGGTGTGGGGCTGGAGCTGGTAGTGGGGGCGGGGTTAGGCGGGGGGCGGAGACACATTCGGCGTGGTCGGTGTGTAGGCGAGTGACGTCACTGGGGGCGGAAGTAGATGCTATGACGGCAACACTGGGGGTGAAAGTGGTTGCGGCGAATGCAGAAACGGTGTAGTTCCCGGTGGCTGTGGACCCCGTGGAGGCCGCGAATCTGTCGGCGACGGTCTTCCTGGCGATCCTGGAGGTTGCATGGTCGGTGGGGGCGGAAGTGACGCCATGGTTCGCGGCGGCGGTTGCTGCAGCGGCGGCGTGGTTAATGGCGCCCGAGCGCTTCCGAGCGCTTTGAGTATTGTGTTCAGTTTTGGTCACCTTACTGTAGGAAGGATGTTATTCAAATGGAAAGCGTGAAGAAGAAATTTACAAGGATGTTGCCAAGCTCTTAACGGTCTGAGCTACAGGGAAAGGTTGGACTAGCGAGTACTTTTCTCTTTCCAGCCTAGGAGAGTAAGAGGGAATCTTATAGAAATGTATACGTTCACGAGAGGCATGGATAGAGTGAATGCACTCAGTCTTTTCCCACACCAGGGGAATCGAGGACTAGAGGGCATCTGTTTAATGTTCGAGGGGAAAGAATAAAAGGGAACTTGCAGGGCAACTCTTTTACTCAGACGGCGGTACGACTTTGGATTGACTTGCCAGTGGACATGGTTGGGGCAGGGATGTTAACAACTATTGAAAGGTATTTGGATTAATACTTGGATAAGAAAGGTTGACAAGGTTATGGTCCATGTGCAGGGAAGTAGGGTTAGCATGGATGGATGGTTTGGTCAGCTCGGACCATTTGCACAAAAGGGTCTGTCTCTGTGTTGTTGGATTCTATAACCCTTTGAATCGATGACTGTAGAGATTACATACAAACGGGATGTTATTAATGTTTGGGGAGTCTAAAACATGTTTTAATGTTCGGTCAAATGGGTGAGATGAGAAAAGCCAAGACACTGTATACATTAAAGCATTGAACAGATTGGTTTAAAATCGATCTTCTGTGCTTTTCCAGTGCCACACCTTTTCACTTTGAAACACTTCTACCAAATGACAGTTAAACTCATGACCAATAAGAAATATCAGATAATACTAGGTGGTGTTACGATGCGGTTGGGCTCACACAAGCTGCTGGTGCTGGACTCCCGTCCTTGACCAGTTGTATTTGGCTGAATGACGTTTGCGTCAGCTGCCGGGGATTTTTACAAAGCATACTCCACAGAAATTCACCACGAGTTGGAAAGATGATGTTGGGTTTCTCAGCTTCTCCATGCTGCTGTAAAGAGAGACAGAGGGCTGTGAGCGGTTGCTTCACAGGCAGCATAAATTCTCTCCTTCTCTGAGTTCCAACATGCAATAGTGTTACCCCAACCCCAGACTGAATGTCATGAACTCTCTCTAAATGTTTCCAGAGTGAAACACCTGCCATTTTTAGCAGTACTATTATTATTCTGTCGGTAAAGATCTTATTCAATGACTATTTCCCCAACATTTAGTCTCCTTCACAAGCAGAAGTATCCATGGACTAAGCACTCAATCCACACCGCTGAAGGTCTTATATTATTCAATAATTTCACCACTCATTCTCAGATCTCACCAACTAAATTTTGATATCATAAACTCTTCATCCAAGGAACGAGTGAGGGCGATATGCCTGGACTGCTTCTAAAGCAATTTTGTCTATTTACTTCAGTTTATGAGATCAAATTGCACAACGCACGAAGAAAACAACTGTTTGAAAGTTCAATACTTTTGCAGAAACAAAGCATCATTTCGTTATCTTC
>NW_025202524.1:4819-7197 GCF_004010195.1 Chiloscyllium plagiosum
CGTAATTTCATCCTTTATAATAGACTCCAGCATCTTTCCCACCACTGAGGTCAGACTAACTGGTCTATAATTTCCTGCTTTCTCTCTCCCACCTTTCTTAAAAAGTGGAACAACATTAGCCACCCTCCAATCCGCAGGAACTGATTCCAAATCTATCGAACTCTAGAAAATAATCACGTAATCAAGAAAAAAAACCAGTAGTAGTTACTTCAACCTACTACTAAAAACATAAAGTAAGATTACATGTTAAAAAAAACTATAACTTATTGTTTCTGTGCTGTGAGTCTCTTCCTCCATGGTCAGCTTTGAATTTCACTGTTTTTTAAATTTTTCTAGACGCACTCCGATGTCCAGAGATCTATGAACTCAAGCAGAAAAGGCAGTAGCTGTGCAGATTCACTTCTTTGTCAGTAGCAGGATTGCAGAATTCAGCAAATTGTTCGAATGACTTCAAGAGAAAGGTTTGGTGATAAATCTGGTTAAGATGGAATTCTCCAAAGCCAAAGTCACGCATGTGGGTCACGTTATCGGACCCCACGGAATGTGAAAACACAGATTATTGTGGAGATACCCATAATCTGTACAAAAATGGATTGCTGGGATTGAGGGGGTTATGTTGGAAATTCATTCAGAAATTTAAATGTGTGGCTGCTCCACTCACTGAATTATTGAAGTAATGCAGGAAATGTCATTGAACGGCACGCTGTCAGAAAACATTTGACAGCATGCAAGCTGTGTTACTCACTGCTGCTGTATTAGTCACACCTAATTATGCAAAGTATTTCAAGGTGACGATAGGTGTGAGTGATGTGGGTGTAAGTGCTGTACTCTTACAAGACGACAACTAGAAGTTAGAAAGACCCATTCGATGTTTTTCCAGGAAACTGAAAATTCATCAACAGAAATATACAGCAATTGAGAAGGAGACTTTGAACTTGGTATCGACATTAAAACATTTAAACATTGATGTGGCTAGTAATGTTCCTTATTCGAAAGTGTGGTGCTGGGAAAGCACAGCCGGTCAGACAACATTCGAGGAGCAGCGTAATCGATGTTTTGATCATAAGCCCTCTATCAGTAATGAGGTTTCTAGGTTGATTGGCTGAGAGATAAATGGGCGGGGAGTGGGGCTGGGGGTAATGTAGCTGAGAGTGTGATAGGTAGATGAAGGTGGAGGTGAAGGAGGTAGGTAGGAGAAAAGGTGCAGCGGAGAGGTGGGAAGGAAGATGGACAGCTCGGACAGGTCAAGTGGTTGGTCCCAAGTTGGCGATGGTATCTGGAATAAGGTGGGGGGAGCGGAACTAAGAAAACAGGAGGCATCTGCATTAATGCCGTGTGGTGGAGGGTCCCAAGGCGAAAGATGAGACGTTTTTCCTCCAGGCGTCGGTTGAATGGCGTTTGGCGATGGCAAAGGCCCAGGACCTGCATGACCTTGGGAAGGGGAGTTAAAGTTTTCGGCCACGGGGCAGAAGGGCTGATTCGTGCATTCGTCCTGGAGATATTCTCTGAGCCATAACCCAACCTTCCAACTCGGCACCGCCCTCATGACCTGTCCTACCTGTACATCTTCCTTCCCACATATCCGCTGTACCCTCCTCTCCGACCTATGACCTCCCCCCCATCTTTATCTACTTATTGCATGCTCAGCTACATTCTCCCCCACCCCAACCCATTTATCTCTCAGCCCACCGGATAACCGTGGGCGGCACGGTGGCACAGTGGTTAGCACTGCTGCCTCAGAGCGCCAGAGACCCGGGTTCAATTCCCACCTCAGGCGACTGACTGTGTGGAGTTTGCACGTTCTCCCCGTGTCTGCGTGGGTTTCCTCCGGGTGCTCCTGTTTCCTCCCACAGTCCAAAGATGTGCAGGGTCAGGTGAATTGGCCATACCAAATTGCCCGTAGCGTTAGATAAGGGGTAAATGTAGGGGTATGGGTGGGTTTCGCTTCGGCGGGTCGGTGTGGACTTGTTGGGCCGAAGGGCCTGTTTCCACACTGTAATCTAATCTAATCTAAACAAGCTTCAATCCTGTTATAAGGTATATGCCTGAAAAGTAAGTTCTCCTGATGCTGCCTGACATGCTGTGCTTTTCCAGCATCAGACTCTGGACTGTGATCTTCCACATCTGAATGGCTCACTTTCTCCTAGTAATGGGCCTGCGACAATCATATATGCTGATTATAACCAATTAAATGTGTTGAAGAAAATTCCATACTGTTGAGATGAAGCTTATTATTAAAGCTATTCAATTGGAATAGTGTACATATGCTAGGACGAGAAAACCTAATTGTTGATGACGTTGTGGTGACTCGAATGAAAAATGGAGGCATTCTTTGGCAGGAGCAAACAGACTGAAATAAACTGTGTTAGTGAATATTT
>NW_025202524.1:7639-7905 GCF_004010195.1 Chiloscyllium plagiosum
GTATATAGGAAAGTGAAGAAGGCATTTGGTATGCTCTGTTTTATTGGGCAGAGCATTGAGTTGGGATTAGGGAGGTCAATTTGGGGCTTTGAAGGAATGGTTAGGCCATATTTGGTATATTGTTTGCTGTTTTGGTCTCTCTATTATCGTAAGGATGTTTTGAAAGTTGAAACAGTTCAGAAAAGATTTACAAAAATATTGCCAGGGTTGGAGGATTTGAACTATAGGGAGAAGTTGAATAGGCTGTGGCTGTTTTTCCTGGACAT
>NW_025202525.1:0-2678 GCF_004010195.1 Chiloscyllium plagiosum
GACCAAGGACAGCGATAAAGTGACCAAGGACTGTGAAAATGGGAACAAGGACAGCGATAATGGGAAATTGTCAGCGATAATGATAATGGGTCCTTTGATCCCATTATCACTGTCCTTGGTCACATTATGGCTGTCCTTGGTGACTTTGATAATGGGACCAAGCACAGTGATAATGGGACCAAGGACAGCGATAATGGGACCAAGGACAGTGATAATGGGACCAAGGACAGTGATAATGGGACCCAGGACAGTGATAATGGGACCAAGGACAGTGATAATGGAACCAAGGACTTTGATAATGGGACCAAGGAAAGCCATAATCGGACCAAGGACAGTGAGAATGGGACCAAGGACAGCGATAATGGGACCAAGGACAGTGATAATGGGACCAAGGACAGCGATAATGGGACCAAGGACAGTGATAGTGGGACCAAGGGCAGTGGTAATGTGACCAAGGACAGTGATAATGGGAACAAGGACAGCGATAATGGGACCAAAGACAGTGATAATGTGACAAAGGACAGCGATAATGGGGCCAAGGACAGTGATAATGGGACCAAGGACCGGATAATGGGAACAAGGACATTGATAATGGGAACAAGGATAGTGATAATGGGACCAAGGACGTTGATAATGGGACAAAGGACAGCGATAATGGGACCAAGGACAGTGATATTGGGACAAAGGTCAGCGATAATGGGACAATGGACAGTGATAATGGGACCAAGGACAGTGGTAATGAGACCAAGGACAGTGATAATGGGAACAAGGACAGCGATAATGGGACCAAAGACAGTGATTATGTGAACAAGGACAGTGAAAATGGGAACAAGGATAGTGATAATGGGACCAAGGACAGTAATAATGGGACCAAGGACAGTGATAATGGGACTAAGGACAGTGATAATGGGACCAAGGACAGTGGTAATGTGACCAAGGACAGTGATAATGGGAACAAGGACAGCGATAATGGGACCAAAGACAGTGATAATGTGACCAAGGACAGTGATAATGGGAACAAGGACAGTGATAATGGGACCATGGACAGAGATAATGGGACCAAGGACAGCGATAAAGTGACCAAGGACTGCGATAATGGGAACAAGGACAGTAATAATGGGACATTGTCAGCGACAATGATAATGGGTCCTTTGGTCCCATTATCACTGTCCTTGGTCACATTATGGCTGTCCTTGGTGACTTTGATAATGGGACCAAGGACAGTGATAATGGGACCAAGGACAGCGACAATGGGACCAAGGACAGTGATAATGGGACCGAGGACAGTGATAATGGGACCAAGGACAGTGATAGTGGGACCAACAACTTTGATAATGGGACCAAGGACAGTGATAATGGGACCAAGGACAGTGATAATGGGACCAAGGAAAGCCATAATCGGACCAAGGACAGCGATAATGGGACCAAGGACAGCGATAATGGGACCAAGGACAGCGATAATGGGACAAAGGACAGCGATAATGGGACCAAGGACAGTGATAGTGGGACCAAGGGACCATGGACAGTGATAACGGGACCAAGGACAGTGATAATGGGAACAAGGACAATGATAATGGAACCAAGGACTTTGATAATGGGACCAAGGAAAGCCATAATCGGACGAAGGACAGTGATAATGGGACCAAGGACAGCGATAATGTGACCAAGGACAGTGATAATGGGACAAAGGACAGCGATAATGGGACCAAGGACAGTGAAAATGGGAACAAGGACAGTGATAATGGGACCAAGGACAGTGATAATGGGAACAAGGACAGTGATAATGGGAGCACGGACAGTGATAATGGGACTAAGGACAGTGATAATGGGACCAAGGACAGTGGTAATGTGACCAAGGACAGCGATAATGGGAACAAGGACAGCGATAATGGGACTAATGACAGTGATAATGTGACCAAGGACAGCGATAATGGGGCCAAGGACAGTGATAATGGGACCAAGGACCGGATAATGGGAACAAGGACATTGATAATGGGAACAAGGATAGTGATAATGGGACCAAGGACGTTGATAATGGGACAAAGGACAGCGATAATGGGACCAAGGACAGTGATAATGGGACAAAGGTCAGCGATAATGGGACCATGGACAGTGATAATGGGACCAAGGACTTTGATAATGGGCCCAAGGACAGTGAAAATGGGACCAAGGACAGTGATAATGGGACCAAGGACAGCCATAATGTGACCAAGGACAGCGATAATGGCACCAAGGACAGCCATAATGTGACCAAGGACAGCGATAATGGGATCAAGGACAGTGATAATGGGACGAAGGACAGCGATAATGGGACCAAGGACAGTGATAATGGGAACAAGGACAGTGATAATGGGACCAAGGACAGCGATAATGGGACCAAGGACAGTGATAATGGGACCATGGACAGCGATAATGGGACCAAGGACAGTGATATTGGGACCAAGGACAGTGATAATGGGAGCAAGGACAGTGAGAATGTGACCAAGGACAGCGATAATGGCACCAAGGACAGCCATAATGTGACCAAGGACAGCGATAATGGCACCAAGGACAGCCATAATGTGACCAAGGACAGCGATAATGGCACCAAGGACAGCCATAATGTGACCAAGGACAGCGATAATGGCACCAAGGACAGCCATAATGTGACCAAGGACAGCGATAATGGGAACAAGGAC
>NW_025202525.1:4514-7905 GCF_004010195.1 Chiloscyllium plagiosum
TGATAATGGGACCAAGGACAGTGATAATGGGACCAAGGACAGCCTTAATGGGACCAAGGACAGCGATAATGGTACCAAGGACTTTGATAAAGGGACCAAGGCCAGTGATAATGGGACCAAGGACAGCCTTAATGGGACCAAGGACAGCGATAATGGTACCAAGGACTTTGATAAAGGGACCAAGGCCAGTGATAATGGGACCAAGGACAGCCTTAATGGGACCAAGGACAGCGATAATGGTACCAAGGACTTTGATAAAGGGACCAAGGCCAGTGATAATGGGACCAAGGACAGCCTTAATGGGACCAAGGACAGCGATAATGGTACCAAGGACTTTGATAAAGGGACCAAGGCCAGTGATAATGGGACCAAGGACAGCCTTAATGGGACCAAGGACAGCGATAATGGTACCAAGGACTTTGATAAAGGGACCAAGGCCAGTGATAATGGGACCAAGGACAGCCTTAATGGGACCAAGGACAGCGATAATGGTACCAAGGACTTTGATAAAGGGACCAAGGCCAGTGATAATGGGACCAAGGACAGCCTTAATGGGACCAAGGACAGCGATAATGGTACCAAGGACTTTGATAAAGGGACCAAGGCCAGTGATAATGGGACCAAGGACAGCGAAAATGGGACCAAGGACAGCGAGAATGGGACCAAGGACAGTGATAATGGGACCAAGGACAGTGATAATGGGACAAAGGACAGTGATAATGGGCCAAGGTCTTTGATAATGGGACCAAGGACAGTGATAATGGGACCAAGGACAGCGAAAATGGGATCAAGGACATTGATAATGGGACGAAGGACAGTGATAATGGGACCAAGGACAGCCTTAATGGGACCAAGGACAGCGATAATGGCACCAAGGACTTTGATAAAGGGACCAAGGCCAGTGATAATGGGACCAAGGACAGCGATACTGGGGCCAAGGACAATGATAATGTGACCAAGGACTGTGTTAGTGGGGCCAAGGACAGCGATAATGGGGCCAAGGACTTTGATAATGGGACCAAGGACAGCGATAATGGGAACAAGGACATTGATAATGGGACCAAGGACAGTGATAATGGGACCATGGACAGTGGTAATGTGTCCAAGGACAGCGATAATGGGTCCAAGGACAGCGATAATGGGACCAAGGACAGTGACAATGGGACCATGGACAGTGGTAATGTGTCCAAGGACAGCGATAATGGGTCCAAGGACAGTGATAATGTGACCAAGGACAGTGATATTGGGGCCAAGGACTGTAATAATGGGACCAAGGACCGCGATAATGGGACCAAGGACCGCGATAATGGGACCAAGGGCAGTGATAATGGAAGCAAGGACTGTGATCATGGGACCAAGGACAGCGATAATGGGACCAAGGACACTGACAATGTGACCAAGGACAGTGATAGTGGTGCCAAGGACTTTGATAATGGGACCAAGGACAGTGATAATGGGACCAAGGACAGTGATAATGGGACCAATGACAGCGATAATGGGAACAAGGACAGTGATAATGGGACCAAGGACAGTGATAATGGGACCAAGGACAGTAATAATGGGACCAAGGACAGTGATTACGGGAACACGTTCAGTGATAATGGGACCAAAGACAGTGATAATGTGACCAAGGACAGTGATAGTGGGGCCAAGGACTTTGATAATGGGACCAAGGACTGTGATAATGGGACCAAGGACTGTGATAATGGGACCAAGGACAGTGATAATGGGACCAAGGACTTTGATAATGGGACCAAGGACAGTGATAATGGGACCAAGGACAGCGATAATGGGAACAAGGACAGTGATAATGGGACCATGGACAGCGATAATGGGACGAAGGACAGTGATAATGGGACCAAGGACAGTGATAATGTGACCAAGGACAGTGATAATGTGACCAAGGACAGTGATAGTGGGGCCAAGGACTTTGACAACGGGACCAAGGACCGCGATAATGGGACAAAGGACAGTGATAATGTGACCAAGGACAGCGACAATGGGACCAAGGACAGTGATAATGTGACGAAGGGCAGCGATAATGGGACCAAGAGCAGAGATAATGGGACCAAGGACAGTGATAATGTGACCAAGGACAGCGATAATGGGACCAAGGGCTTTGATAATGGGACCAAGGACAGTGATAATGTGACCAAGGACAGCGATAATGGGACCAAGGACAGTGATAATGGGACCAAGGACTTTGATAATGGGACCAAGGACTTTGATAATGGGACCAAGGACAGCGATAATGGTACCAAGGACAGTGATAATGGGACCATGGACAGAGATAATGGGTCCAAGGACAGTGATAATGGGAGCATGGACAGAGATAATGGGACCAAAGACAGCGATAATGTGACCAAGGTCAGTGATAATGGGAACAAGGACATTGGTAATGGGACCATGGACAGCGATAATGGGACCAAGGACTGCGATAATGGGAACAAGGACAGTTGATAATGGGACTAAGGACAGTGATAATGGGACCAAGGACAGTGATAATGTGACCAAGGACAGTGATAATGGGAACAAGGACAGCGATAATGGGTCCAAGGACAGCGATAATGGGACCAAGGACAGTAATAATGTTACCAAGGACAGAGATAATGGGTCCAGGACAGTGATAATGGGGCCAAGGACAGCGATAACGTGACCAAGGACAGTAATAATGGGACATGGACAGCGATAATGATAATGGGTCTTTGGACCCATTACCACTGTCCTTGGTCACATTATGGCTTTCCTTGGTGACTTTGATAATGGGACCAAGGACAGTGATAATGGGACTAAGGACAGCGATAATGGGACCAAAGACAGCGATAATTGGACCATGACAGTGATAATGGGACCAAGGACAGTGATAATGGGACCAACGATTTTGGTAATGGCACCAAGGACAGTGATAATGGGACTAAGGACAGTGATAATGTGACCAAGGACAGTGGTAATGGGAACAAGGACAGTGATAATGGGACCAAGGACAGCGAGAATGGGACCAAGGACAGTGATAATGGGACCAAGGACAGTGATAATGGGACAAAGGACAGTGATAATGGGCCAAGGACTTTGATAATGGGACCAAGGACAGTGATAGTGGGACCAACGACACCGATAATGGGACCAGGACAGCGATAATGGGATCAAGGACATTAAAAATGGGACGAAGGACAGTGATAATGGGACCAAGGACAGCCTTAATGGGACCAAGGACAGCGATAATGGTACCAAGGACTTTGATAAAGGGACCAAGGCCAGTGATAATGGAACCAAGGACAGCGATACTGGGGCCAAGGACAATGATAATGGGACCAAGGACTGTGTTAGTGGGGCCAAGGACAGCGATAATGGGGCCAACGACATTGATAATGGGACCAAGGACAGTGATAAT
>NW_025202526.1:0-594 GCF_004010195.1 Chiloscyllium plagiosum
TGGGGTTAAGTTCAAGTAACCTTTATTGCCACCGAACATTGTTACAGCTTCAGATCTCCCCAGCAAAAAAAAAGTGTAAGAAAAAAAGCTTTTTTTAAAACAGCTCAAAGCTCACACACTCCTCCCAACTCCACTTCCTTTACTGTTGTTCAGTGCTGAGTTGTCCCTTTATAATTGGATCCTTGGTACAGCCTTAAGCTAAAGGAAGTATTGCCTCACTCAGCAATTTCAACCCACGCACTGTATCCATTTCAGTTACTCCCACTGATTTGCCATGGGGGGCAGTCAAGAGTCAACCATGCTGCTGTGGGTCTGGAGTCAGGTGGAGGTCAGACCGGATAAAGGATGCAGTTGAGATGACTGAGTGAATCCTTTCCCACATTGGCAGTTCCCTTTCCTTAAAGGGACATGAGTGAATTAGATGGCAGTTTCTCCCCCCAAAAATGGTTTCATTATTAGATTCAGAGCTCCAAATTTCTGACCGAATTCCAATCCCACCATCTGCCTCGGCGGGATTCAAACCCCGGGAGTAGGCCACTCTGCCCTTCCAGCCTGCACCACCATTCGTTATGATCATGGCTGATCATCCTCAAT
>NW_025202526.1:1249-5235 GCF_004010195.1 Chiloscyllium plagiosum
TGTATCATCAGCAAATTTGCTAATGTGACTATTAATACCATCTTCTATATCATTAATATATATTGTAAAAAGCTGCGGACTCAGCACTGATCCCTGCAGTAGCCCACTGGTCACCGCCTGCCGTTCTGAAAGGGAGCCATTTATCACTAGCCTTTGTCTCCTGTCAGCCAACCAGTTTTCAATCCAAGTCAGTACTTTGCCCCCAATACCGTGCGCCCTAATTTTACTCACTGACCTCCTCTGTGGGACTTTATCAAAGGCTTTCTGAAAGTCCAGGTACACGATATCCACTGGATCTCCCTTGTCCATCTTCAGAGTGACATCCTCAAAAAATTCCAGAACTCGCTGGTGGCTCCACAGGTGGGAGGAGCAGGTGAAGCCCTTTCCACACTGAGAGCAGATGAACGCCATCTCTATGATATGGACCCTTTGGTAGATTACAGTGTAAATGTCTGAGTGAATACCTTCCTGCACACAGAGCATGTGAACGGCCTCTCCCTGGTGTGGATCGGCTGATGCCTCCACAAGTTGCCCACATGACTGAAGCTCTTCCCGCACTTTGAGCAGGTGAACGCCGCCTCTCCGATGTGGACCTGCTGGTGGGTCAGCAGGGTGGAAGAATCGACAAGTCCCTTCCTGCATTCAGAGCAGGTGAACGGCCTCTCCTCCAAGTGAACCTGCTGATGTTTCAGGACGTGGGATGCATCGATGAATGGTTGCCCACACCGAGAGCAGGAGAACGGCCTCTCCCTGGTGTGAACCTGCTGGTGTGTCTGCAGGTGGGACGCCTGAATGAATCATCTCCGATAATGGTGGCAAATGTTCGGCCTCTCCCTGGTGTGAACTCGCTGGTGTGTCTGCAGGTTGCACAGCCAACTGAATCCCTTCCCACATACTGAGCAGGAGAACGGTGTCTCCCCAGTGAGAACGCGTCTGTGGGTGTGTAGCCCCAATGGGGAAGGGAACCCTTTCCCACAGTCCACACATTTCCATGGTTTCCCCATGAGGGGAGCATTCTTTGTGTCGCGCTGGTTTTGAAATTAAAAACAGAATGGATACATAGTCTCTCCCCACTGTGAGGGGTGAGATTTTGATCTCCCAAGCTGAGTAAATTGTTTGACGCATTTTTCACAGAAAGTGTACTGAATCTGCCTCACTCGAGTGTCTCAGTATTATTCCTGCCATATCAGTGTTCAAAATCTCTCACACAGACAAAAGCAAACATTTCTTCTCGAATTGAATGGCTGCTGACATTCAAGCACCAATGATTCAACTGGCTCTGTCAGAAGATGACGTATCATTTGTTTTCAGATTTCTTTCTGCATGTCTTCCTTCAAAAAAAATCACAAATTGAGTGATCACTGTCAGTACTGTTAAATGAACATAACATCGGTGGCAATTCCTGTAGATTGCTCGATGACCATATATTATGCAGGACGCCGAAAATCTTAAGGAACATGATAGCCTTAAGTGTGTATGGAGGAAAACTTAATTTAGATCGCAATAACCTGGAACAAGCTGTCGACAAAGGTGCTGGAAATGGAGCTGAATCACGAATATGATAATGAAATGTCAAGACTGCTTGGGAAAAGAAAGCCAGTGAAGTTACTGAGTGACTTCCTGCTGTCCTAGTAAATAAAAAAAGAGATAAGAGATATAGAACTTAACTCTATTACTGCATTAGAAGGAGAAAAATCATAGCCACAAAGTTTTTATAACAGCCAACAATATCAGATATACACCATATGAAGCAACAGATGTCTACATTTGAAATCAATGTGCCAATCCCTTAAATACTGCTCAGTTCCATGAGAAACTACCCTTATAATTCTGAATATGAGGAAAGAAGGAAACCTTTACCAGGGTGCAAACTCTATACGTGCCAAACTGAGGGAATACACAAGGAAAATACCTTTGAGAGGGACAGAGAGCACCTGAGCACCTTTGGAGAGCCGGCTCAATCCATGGAGTCACTCCAGTTGCTCCAAGTGAACAGTTTCCAACCCACACCACACCCCGCCACGCCTCTGTCTCTCCCCTCCCAGGATGAGGAATGGAAAGGGGGAGACATTGCTTTGCTCCCAGATGTTACCCAGAGGGAGGGAGTTTCACTCTGAAATTGACAGGGCTACCTCCACGTGGTGACATCCACAATGGTGTGGGGGTGGGGACGCACTGCGCCTGCCTTGCCCTGCAGCTGAGGCACATGGGGAGGGGAGGACACTTTGCAAACTCCTTTCGCTCTTCTCCATGTCAATGCGGTTTGAGTTCAAGCAAAGCACGGGGTTTAATTTTAGCTTTACACTCTCAGAAGACGCCCACCTCTATGAATCCAATACTTTACTCCCCCCTCCACTCCATGAAAATACCGATTTGAGAGACTCCAGAGTTGGAGTTGCTACCATACCTGCTGTAGGGGGTTTGGTCGAAGCTGTTTATTTTAATGAACCATTTCAATTTAACTTCATACTTGCCATTCAAATACTAATTTTACACAGAGGGTGGTTGATGTGTGGAATGAACCTCCTCAGGAAGCGGTGGATGCGGGTACAATAAAAAGACATTTGATTTAGTACATGAATAGGAAAGGTTTGGAGGGATACAGGCCAACAGCAGACAGGAGAGACTGATTTAGTTTGGGATTATCGTTGGCATGGACTAGTTGGACCAAAGGTCCATGATCATGCTGTATGACTCGATGGTAAGTTCATAAATAGGATGGTGCTGCTTCCCTGGAGTGTCGGAGGCTGAGGGGTGATCGTATGGACATTTATAAAATCATGAGGGGCATGGATAGAGTAAATAGGCTACAGGAAGTGGTGGAGGCTGGTACAATTACAACATTTAAAAGGCATCTGGATGTGTGTGTGAATAGGAAAGGTTTGGAGGGCTATGGGCCAAATGCTTGCAAATGAGACACTAGATTTATATAGGACATCTTGTCAGCATGGATGTGTTGGATCAAAAAGTCTATTTCCGTGCTGTATCTCTCTGTGTCTAATTGATAACAGATGCTTTATTTCTGTTAATGTAAATATTGTTTGGGAGAGAGAATTCCTCATGTAGGGGATGATAATAATCCTGGGAGACTCCTAATTCTGGTTTACTATCTAATGAACATACTTTAAGCGCAAAATGTGCATTTACGTATAATTTTGTTTCATTTTTCTTGTTTTATTCCCTGCTCCGATGACTCTCTCAGTCTGGATGGTGTCAGGCTGAGAACATTGTGGATTGGGCCTTGATCGACTGAATGTTTTATTGCTCTGGAAGGTGTAAAAGGGGCTCAAAGTTTCAGCAGAAAGTCAGCTGAGCTGAGAACAGACAACATCTTACTCTGTGGGAACAGGGGGAAGAGGACAGAGAAATCAGGACCTGAAATCCGAGCTGACACCAGAGTACCATGTTATTAGTGCTTTTATTAGCATTGCCAACCCTCTACCTTTACCTCGCTTCCTATTCAACTTCAATGCCACGTACCCTCTCAATATTCAGATCCAATCCAAGGATCCAATCCAAGGAGTCTCAGATCATAATTATTCCCTTCAATGTGTGCAGTCAATTCATTCAGTTTTGTTACATTGCAGCACACATTCAGCCAAACAGTCTTCAGTTTCAATTCTTGTGTTCTGTAGAATCCAGTTTTGATTGATTAGATTAGATTCCCTACAGTGTGGAAACAGGCCCTTCGGCCCAACAAGTCCACACCGACACCCTGAAGAGTAACCCTCCCAGACACATTTCTTTCTGATTAATGAACCTAACACTATGGACAATTTAGCATGGTCATTTGACCTGACCTGCACATCTTTGGACTGGGACATTTACTTTCCGTTTCCCTTTCTATCATTCTCTGGTGTTCATTTCCACGTCACTACATTGCTCACCTGCCTTGATACGGATTGTCCATGAAAAATGCATGTTAATACATGCGCAGTAACAGAAGCAGGAGTAGGCCATTTGGTCCATCGAACTACTCCACCATT
>NW_025202526.1:5628-7905 GCF_004010195.1 Chiloscyllium plagiosum
CACTAGGCTCCCTGCTCAGCACACTTTACTTAAATCACTTCAACTCCACATTGCAACAAATTCCCACTTTCCACCAATATCCTGAATGTCCTCACTCACTCAGTTGCTGTCTCACAAATGAAAGATTTCATTGTAGCTTCTGCTCCCAGTCAGGACAAAACATCTTTGAAAGCTGCTCTGAAAGTCCAGTCTTCACAATGACACTTCTGCTTTCCTTCAGTCCAAATTGTTCCGTGCTGACAGATATCCCAAATTAACATCGTCTCATTTGTCAGCACATAACCCATACCCCTCTCAATTCTGCCTATTATCAGATGCCTTTTGAAATGCTTTAATTATACCAGCCTCTACCACTTCCTCTGGCAGCTCATTCTATACACACAACACCGTCTGCGTGAGAAAGGTGCCTGCAAAGTTCCTTTTAAATATTTCCCCTCTCACCTCAGACCTATGACCTCTAGTTTTGGACTTCCCTACTCTGGGGAAAAGATTTTGGTTATTCACCCTATCCATACCTTTATGAACTTCTATAAAGTCACCCCTCAGCCCCCAATGATCCAGAGAAAACAGCCCAGCCTATTCATCCTCTCCATATAGATCAAACCCTCCAACTCTGGCAATAGCCTTGTAAATCCTTTCCAAATCATTACAAAGGTTCGTAACACTTTTCCTGTAGCAGGGAAACCAGAACCGAATATAGTATTCCAAAAGTGGCCTAATCAATGTCCTGTCCAGCCGCAACATGACCTCCCAACATCTGTATTGAAATGGACTGACCGATAAAAGCAAATATACCAAACACCTTCTTTGCTATCCTGTCTACCTGCGACTCCATTATGAACCATGGTATGTTTATTCAACAACACTCCCCATTCAATGTGTAGATCCTGCCCTGATCTGCCTTTCCAAAATCCATATTTCAAAATAGGGTCGAGAAACGTATAAGCCGTGGTTGAATGGTGGAGCAGATCTGATGGAATAAATGGCTTAATTTCTGCGCCTATGTCGTATGGTCTCTTGCTGTCCTGGACACAGTGAGAGAATTGGAATCAGGAATAGGTCATTTGTCTTTCCAGCTGGCACCAGTATTGAACAGTTCATAACTGGATATAAAAGTACCTGCATCTAGATGGATAGGCTAGGACCTTTTTCACTGGAGCATCAGATGTTGAGAGGTGACCTTAGAGAGGATTATAAAATCATGAGAGGTATAGATGAGGTGAACGGCAAGTATTCTTTCCCTAGTGTGGGTGTTTCAAGATTAGGGAGCAAATTTTGAAGGTGAAGAAAGAAATATTTTAAAAAAACATGAGGGGCACTTTTTTTTAAAGATAAAGAGTAGTTCGTTTGAGGAATCAATGTCCAGAGGAGTTGCTGGATGCAGGTACAGATACAATGTTTAAAATACATTTGGATAAGTACATGAAGAGGAAAGGTTCAGAGGGATATAGGCCAATCATTGGCAGGTGGGACCAGTTTAGTTTCAGAACACCGCCAGCATGGACGAGTTCGACTGAATGGTTTTTTTCTGTGCTGTATGACTCTGTAACTGTTCTGTACTGGTCTTAAAACCATTTTCTTGCCTTCTCCCATCACTTCTTTGTTCTTCAAAGTCACATCAACTCAGCCTTGAATACATTCAATAACCGACCGAACTGCAGGAAGACAGCCCCACTTCTGAACTCAATTCCTCTTGCTGATATACCACTTGCCTTGTTCATTCCTTGCTGCACTTTCTGACAACTGGCAGTGACTGGTGAAGAACGACACTGAGGCCCCTTGGTCTATCCACACATCACTCCTGATGAAGGGCTCGTGCCCGAAACGTCGACTCTCCTCCTCCTCAGTTGCTGCCTGACCTGTGATTTTCCAGCGCCACAATATTCAACTCTGATCTCCAGCAGCTCACTTTCGCCACATCTCAACATATCACCACTTAAACAATGCACCTCCTTTCTGCTATTTTTATTACACTGCAAAGGCTAGAACTTCACATTGTGGTACTGCATTTGCCATGTGTTTGCAAGTTGACACACAGACCTGGATCAACTTTTCCAGAATCTGGCCCCTCCTTCGGTTCACTCTTGAACCCCAGAATGAAAACGTGGTGACAAAAACACTGTTGTACTCACAAATGTGAGACAGAGGAAGGAAGTTACAATCTAGAGTAAAGATAAACCTTATGCAGAGAGAAAAGAGCAGCAGCACCTTCAGAGCTCATGGTCCAACCTCCGCATTTCCACAATTGACAGGAGGACCAGACTTCTTCCGGTCCTC
>NW_025202527.1:0-7906 GCF_004010195.1 Chiloscyllium plagiosum
GAGATGGATGTAGGGGATGCTGGTCTGATAAAAACAATATCCCTACAGATCCAAAAGCAAGCGAATGCGAAGCGCAACAAAGATATGATCAAACCGAGTCAAAGTGAGTGGAGTTCACAGATGCTGTTAGCTTCTAAAAATGATGTAAGTAAACAATGTTGTGGACTATTGAAAGGTCAGCGCATCAAAAAAGTCGGACCCATACCCAATATCAAGATTGGAGGACTGTAGGGAGAAAGTTGGTTAATCCAGTTACATCAGAAAGTTGCTCTTACTGCGTGGTTAATGGAAAATATCATTATCAGAGAAAGTGAGAGTAAATTTTGTAGTTGTAACCAGAAATAGGCTATATTAATTCTAACAGATGCCCTTTGGAATGAAGAATGGACCACCCACATTCCAAAGACCCATGAACACAGTTATGGTTGGGTTAACAAACTGTGTCCTCTGATTGCATGATGTAGTGATATTCCGTGAGCCCTGGAAAGATCTGTTGGTCTCCTTGGCAGAATTCCTTGCACGATTAAGAGAAGCAAAACTGGTCATAAAGTTGAAGAACACAGAATTAGTGAAAGTAGAAGTGACTCTCTTGGGACATACCATTCGTCAAGGAATGTTGACCACAAAGAACACAAAGAGGAAGGCCATTGAGGAATTTCCATGAATGAACTCAAAGAAGGAGGTACTTCACTTTTTGGCAGCTGAGCAGATTCTTCCAGAGGGTTGTTCCCAACAGCAAACAGATTTACTCAGAACAACACAAAATTTCGGTGGTCAGAACAATGCCAGTAGGCATTTGAGAATTTAAAAACAGCATTAATCACCGCACCAACTTTAGCTACGCCAAACGTTTTAAAATCTCTTCAAACTTGCAATCGAAGCAAGCGACATAGGAGTTGGATCTGTACTGCTGCAGGAAGATGATGAAGGACTTGAACTGCCAATTGACATTTTTTCAAAGAAACTCATATCTCAGCAGAGAAAATGCTCTGTGATAGATAGGTAATTACTAAGTTTGGTACTCACCTTACAACATTATAATGTTTACGTCATGAATAATGTGTCAAAGAAAGTTCTGTACATGGATCACAATCATGTACAGAATTGTTGAAATTATGTAACATTTGTCTGTTGTACACGATTTTGACTTCAAACAATAACTTCAAGTTATGCCTCAGAATACGAAAACCCAATAGAACTTGAAACTATTGTCGAAAGAAGTTAGTATTTTGACATTTAGTCAGACAGTGACCAACTGCCATCTTGCAGCACAAGACCAAAGACGACCCAGGGAGATATTCATCTGAAGGAAGACAGACCACAGACGACAGCCGTTTTTAATTGATTGGAATTTGTTATAGAGTGGGAGGCAGATCAAAATAAATGCCTTGAAGAGAAATGAGGCTTCGAGGTGCAAATAGTTGTTGTTTCATTTTCACTTTTGGAATTAAAGAAAAGTATGCTTATTTTCCGTTATGTAGTGGAATTTGGGGAGTTTTCTGTCCCTCATACTTGAACAGATTACGAGGTGAGGTGAGCTTTTCTGGGTGTTGTGTTATGTAGCAGAAGTATTCACCACCGTGTTGTAACATTAGAGAGAGGCAAGTGCAAACATTTGCATGTTGAAAAATAAGACTGAAGAAGTCATTATGGGAAACAAAGAAATTGCAGAGGAATTAAATAGTTACTTTGCATCAGTTTTCATGGTTGCAGACAACAGCACCTCGCCAGAACTTCAAGAGAGTCAGAGAGCAGAAGTGAGAGGAGAATTTGAATGGACAAAAGATAAATAAACCTCCAAGACCAGATGGCTACCCCTCATAGTTCTATGGAGATATCGGAGGAGATGCTTTAGGCATTGTTGGCGATTATTCAGAAATCACTACCATCAGAACGTTCAGAAAGGATTGGAAAAGATATCATCCCAGTTTAAGGAGCGAGGGACAGCGTCGGTAGGAAATTAAAGGTGTCAAGGCAAGGTACACGAGTCGGTAAGAAGTTTGAATGGATCCTAGGGATTATAAATCATGTAAAACCGAGGAAATGATGCTAGATATTTACAAAGAATTGGTCAAACTATATTTGGCGTATCGTGCACAACTGTGGAAACTTTACGTAAGGAAGAATTTTAAATCCCAAGAGCTATGGAAATGGTTTGACGAGAATGGAAATCGGAATGATGTATTTCAGACACAAGGAAAGGTTCGAGAAGTTGGACTTCCTCTTCTAGGAACAGGAGAAATTAAAAAGTGTACTACTTGTTTTAAACTACCAACAAATGTGATAGGCTAATTTGAATATTCTATTTATACTGGTTCGTTTGTCAGTAATCATGGTCAAAACTTCTGGATTGTCAGCAAAATAGCGCGAGCTAGGAACAAAATGAGGTGCAACGTCTTCATGCAGAAACTGTTTAGGATTTGAAATATGCTGTCAGGCAGGGTGGTGGATGTGGAATGCAAAGGAGGTTTGAAAGGATAACTAGATGTTTATTTAGCTTCAGAGATAGGGCTGGAGAATGGGAGCACCTGGTTACAGCTATCTGGAACAGGAAGGACACGTTTTTGTGCTGAATAGCCCATTACCGTTACTTTAAGATTCTCTAATTCAAAGCTTCTGTGATTACAACTGTCATTTCCTTGATCTAAGCACCACGTTTAAACTTGCTGCAACCAACTTAGATTTGGCATTTTTAATAACCCATCACACTAGGGCATCTAGTTGGGCCAGCATTTATTGTGTATTCGAAGCTACCCTTGACAAGTGGTAGTGAATTACGTTCTTGAGTCGCTGCAGTCTGTGTGCTCTGACCGACCCAGAATGCCTTCGGGGAAAGAAATTCCAGGATTTTAGCCCAGAGACCGTGATAGAAACGTACAATATTTCTAAATCAGAATCGTGAACAGGTCGGAGTAGGAATTGATGTTCCCATGAAACTCCTTCTAGAGGGATTTTTTTTGTGGATTTGGAAGTCACTGTCCAATTATCTTGGGTGCAATTATGGCGAAATTAAAGGTGGCCAGGCAAGGTACACGAGTTGATAAGAAGGTTAAATGGATCTTAGGGTTTATAAATCATGTAAACCCGAGGAAATGATGCTACATATTTACAAATAATTGGTCAAACTATATTTGGCATATCGTGCACAACTATGGAAATTTTACGCAAGGAAGAATTTTAAATCCCGAGCGATATGGAAATAGTTTTACGAGAATGAAAATCGAATGATGTATTTCAGACACAAGGAAAGATTCGAAAAGTTGGACTTCCTCTTCTCGGAGCAGGAGAGATTAAAAAGTGTACTACTTGTTTTAAACTATCAACAAATGTGACAGGCTAATTTGAATATTCTATTTACCCTGGTTCGTTTGTCAGTAATCATGTTCAAAACTTCTGGATTGTCAGCAAAATAGCGCGAGCTAGGAACAAAATGAGGTGCAACGTCTTCATGCAGAAACTGTTTAGGATTTGAAATATGCTGCCAGGCAGGGTGGTGGAAGTGGAATGCAAAGGAGGTTTGAAAGGATAACTAGATGTTTATTTAGCTTCAGAGATAGGGCTGGAGAATGGGAGCACCTGGTTACAGCTATCTGGAACAGGAAGGACACGTTGTGCTGAATAGCCCATTACCGTTACTTTAAGATTCTCTAATTCAAAGCTTCTGTGATTACAACTGTCATTTCCTTGATCTAAGCACCACGTTTAAACTTGCTGCAACCAACTTAGATTTGGCATTTTTAATAACCCATCACACTAGGGCATCTAGTTGGGCCAGCATTTATTGTGTATTCGAAGCTACCCTTGACAAGTGGTAGTGAACTATGTTCTTGAGCCGCTGCAGTCTGTGTGCTCTGACCGACCCAGAATGCCTTCGGGGAAAGAAATTCCAGGATTTTAGCCCAGAGACCGTGATAGAAACGTACAATATTTCTAAATCAGAATCGTGAACAGGTCTGAGTAGGAATTGATGTTCCCATGAGTCTCCTGCCAATCTCCTTCTAGAGGGAATTTTTTTGTGGATTTGGAAGTCACTGTCCAATTATCTTGGGTGCAATTATGGCGGGCTGTTTTCCTTAATAGCCAACTTTGCTTGAAGGTTCAAGTAATCCTCTTCCGGAGTTTCACAATGTCTGTTAGAAATTTATAATCAAAGTTCAGCCTGTATCTAGCCTCCTGTCCTGGTCTCTCAAACAAACAAATCTTGTTTGGGCTGTTCCTTCCTTTTTAACCCAAACTGCCACCAATCATCCCCAGCTCATAATAAAGAAAACTATAAAAATAATGAACAATCATTGAGCGTTTTCACAGAAGTGATAATGTTGTGAATTCTTGTTCATTAAATTTCCTCCCGGGATGTGAATGTTGCTGGCTGGGCCAATACTTATTGTCTGTCCCTAGTTTCTCTTCGAACGATGGTAATGAGCAGCCTTCTTGAATTCCACAGTTTATGTCTCTTTCCTGGGGAAGTGATGAGGGAGTGAAGTTTGGTTACAGATAGAACAGGACATTCAGGCTCTGGGTGTGGCTATTTTGCTTTTTGTAGTTTTCCCTACAATGAGAAATGTGTCAGAGCGAAGGCTGAACAATGTAGGAGCCATGGTAGTTGTGGGGGAAGAGATGGGCGGACTGGCAGTCAATAGAGAGGCACGGACAGAGAGGGAGTGAAGATGGGGTGGTGATAAGATAGAAAGATAGAAACAGACAGGGACAGAGAGAGACTGAGGAAAGAGGGACACGGATACAGGGAGAGAGAGACTGTGAGAAACTGACAAGGTCCGAGAGAAAGGGAGACGGGGATATAGAGAGCGAGCGAGAAAAATAGTATTACAACGACAATGCTTCCTTCATTCACAGGGAAGAGATTGACAGGAAAATAACGGAGAAGGTGAGAGAGATTGACACGATGTCATGTGACAGACTGCAAAGCTTGACAGCGAGTACATGGAAAAGACTGAGACGGGTTTGGGAAGAGAGAAATGGAAAGATAAAGGGAATATATCAGGGGAGCAGGAGAACGGGAGTGAGTTTGAGGGGAAGGTACTGTGAATAGGGGAGGATGTTATTGTTTCTGTCGTCAAGTAAAACAGATTAGGCCATTCATGGATATGAGGCAGATATTATTAGACAGGAGCTGTTTTTCTCTTTTGGATTTCTAATTCTCCTTTTCTGTGACGTACATGGGAGACCAGAAAAATCTATACCGCAGACTCCCGGTTGTACATGGATGGAGATCGAGAGGGGCCATTACACACACTGGTTCGCAATGGAGGGGTCAGAGAGTGTGGTATTTCAGTGGGTGGAGAAGACGCACAGCGAGGCCAATTAGATAGTGGCACGTTCCTATTCCTGAGGAAGTGATTATTTGAAAGAGAATTCACAGTAATGTTATGAGAGTGACAGAGACAGAGCGGGAGAGCGATTGTGAGCGAAGAGCGATAGGACAAGAGGCGAAGTAACATGGATTTGGAATCTCACGGGGTAAATGAGCTTTCCCTCTCCTTGGAAATTTTGAAAGGAATAGAATTCCAAAGTGTGGAAACAGGCTATTCTGCCCAATAAAGTTCAATTGTCCAAGCTACCCACAATCATGTGTAACCCTGCAGTCCCATGGCTAATACATCTAACCTACCCACCAAGGGAAATATGGCATAGACATTCTTCGACTGTGGAATACAATTAGTGCACCTGGGGAATACCCGCGCAGAAACAGGGATAATGAGCTAATTCCACACAGACATTCGCCCGAGTCTGGAATTTAAGACGGGTCCGTGGCGCGGTGAGTCCGCAGTGTTAACCACTCCGCCGCCGTGCTGTCCTTCTCTCCCGACATTTCGAACCTTCTGATTCTGTTTGGTTTTCACTCAGTCTTTCTTTCTTTTTCCCGCTATGTTTGCATTTTTATATATGCAGGCATTTTCTAAGCGTACGTTATGTCTTTTGCCGCGAATCTGTCTGCTGTATCCCATTAACTGTTGTAAATATGGACTGATTGTCACAGGATGTCTGTACTGTTAACAGTGGGAACTTCCTGTTCACAAATACTCCTGACTTTGACACCTAAGCTTTCAAAACTGAACAACGATGGGTCGTAAAGATAAACTCTTTCTCAATGAAGGATATGCAGGCATTTCCTAAGGAGTGGGACATTAGATTAGATTAGATTAGATTCGCTACAGTGTGGAAACAGGCCCTTCGGCCCACCCAATCCGCAACGACCTTCCGAAGAGTAACCCACCCAGACCCATTTCCCTCTGATTTATGCACCTAACACTATGAGCAATTTAGCATGGCCAATTCATCTGACCTGCATATCCTAGGACTGTGGGAAGAAATCGAAGAACCTGGAGGAAACCCACGCAGATACGGGAGAACGTGTAAACTCCACCAGACAGTAGCCCGAAATTGTCACTGAGTATGTTCAATGTGTCCTCCGACCCAGGGTCTGGAACCGAGCGAGGTATGAAGGTCATTGTAAACGGATGAGATTCCAAGGGGCTTCATACACATGAGTGCGCAATGCTGCAGCAATGGGGTGGGGGTGGGGGTGGGGGTGGGGGTACTGTTTTGTACAAAATTGAGACAGGCAATGACGGGAGGAGGAGATGCAAGACTGGGATTCTTCAACATTTCGTGGGTGTAAAACGCTGAGCTGTCCCTGGCCTAGGAATGTTTGATCAGGACAGTACAGAGTGAGAATCATTCTGTATCTAAATCTGTGTTGTATCTGTCCTGGGATTGTTGGCATGAGACACAGTCATTGATGATTTAATCAATATCAAACCCATGGCCACTGTGGCAAGATCATTACTCTGCATTTAAACCTGCCTGGCAACTATCCAAAATGAGTTGTCGGTGCAGACTGAATTAATCCTGTGTCTAACACCAGGCTGTCCCTGTCCTCACAAGGTTTGACTGAGACAGTATGCAGATGATTTAATCAATGTGATCTGTGTATTTGACAAGCGTAATTTTAGGAGGATTTTTGCTTCCTGTATAATCCTGTGCGATGTTCTTACTCGCACAGTAACCTACACTGTGAACTCAACGCTGTGCTTTATCTTTTCTGGCAATGTCTGATGGAGGGCAATGTGGGGTATCTTTTCTGGCAATGTCTGATGGAGGGCAATGTGGGGAAGGTTTTGCTTTGTGACCCTGTGATTATGCTGCCCTTCAGGGCTTGATGAGGACAGTGCAGAATGAGTTGGAATCTGTATGTAGTGATGTAATTACAATGGTGGCGACAATATGGGGTGGTTCTTTAATGAATATCGAAACCCACAGCCTGGGAATTTGAACGGGCAAGCATCGAGAAGCTATATACTGTGTTACATCCCATGATGTAACATGGGCTGTGTTACAGCCCTTCATTGTTTGATGAGTCAGTGCAGCGTGAGGATTTTTCAGCGATGGACTTTAACTGATGCGTCAACTTTAGGAGAAGGCCAATATTTGGGCGGCAATGGTGAGGTGCATGAGCTTTGCGTCTAAATTCAGGCTTTTTTGAAAGTCATTTTCAATGGCTGTGCTGACTACGAAATGGCATGTCCACAGGTCTGAACATGAATCAGCTGTTTACTACAGTGAGTACATTGTCTAATAAGCCCATTTGTACTCTGGTGACTTAATTACTGTATAATAATTTTCAACTGAAAAAACGAGAACGCCTGTTTTATTTTAAAATATGTAAGAACTAAAGTTATGTTAAGTATTCCTTGTCAAAGAAAGAATATAAAGGTGACCTACAGTATATTTCTTGCCGTCTAATCAAACAGCACTCAGATAAAGACCTGTTCACAGAATTTTGTTTCACAGACAATGTTCCAGGCGACATCACCATCCTTTCTGGTAGTTCTTATCCCACTGACAGTACTGCGTGAGGCAGAAGCTATTGCTGCTTGGTAGATAG
>NW_025202528.1:0-1732 GCF_004010195.1 Chiloscyllium plagiosum
CAGAGGAGGTGTTGGATGTATTAGAATGTATGAAGGCGGATAAACCTCCTGGTCCTGACCAGATATATCCAAAATCCCTGCAAGAGGCTGAAGAGGAAATGGTGGGGACCCTTTTGCATCATTATTAGCCACTGGTGAGGCCCTGGAAGACCGGAGGTTAATGAATGTTGTATCATTATTCAAGAAGGGCTGCAAAGTAAAACCTGGGCACTATAGACCAGTCAGCCTAACATCTGTGGTGGGTAAGTTACTTGAGAAGATTCTGAGATAAGATATACATACATCTTGAAAGACAGAGTTTGATTAGGAATAGTGAGCATGGCTTTGCACATGGGAGATCATGTCTCACAAACCTTTTAGAGTTCTTTGATGAATTGACCACGATGGTTGACGAGGCCAGGGCAGTAGATACAATCTACAAGGATTTCATTAGGGTCTTTGATGATGTTCCACATGGTAAGGTTAGATCAAGTTGAATCCAGTGGAAGCTGGTAAATTGGATACACGGTTGCCTTGATGGTAGCAAGCAGAGGGTAATAGTGGAAGAATGCTTGACAAACTGGAGGCCTGTGACTTGTGGTGTGCCTCAGGGTTCGGAGCTGGACTTGTTGTTGTTTGTTATCTATGCCAATAATTTGGATGGTAATATCCAAGGCATGATAAATTTGCAGATTACACTAAAATAGGAGATATCGTGGACAGTGAGGAAAGTTGTCAAAAATTGCAGCAAGGCCTTGGTCAGCTGGGAAGTGGGCCAAGAAATAGACAATCTCCTTTTATTTCCCCAGGGCTTTAAAATCCTTCCTCAGATAAAGTTCTGAGCACAATACTCCAAATATAGCATCTCCTCCTTGCTTTTATACTCTATACCACTACTTATAAACCCAAGGGTCTTCTGAGCCTTCTTAACTGCTGTTTTAACTGCCACGCATAATTTCCTGTATTCTGCATTGCTTTCTACTTAAACAGGGGTGTAACATTTACCAGTCCTCTCGGCCTCCAGTGATCCCTGAAAGATCACCAGCAATGTCTCCACAATCTCTTCAACTAACTTTTAGTATTATTAGATGTGGGTGATTTAGCCAACATCAGACCTGTCAGCTTCTCCAGCACCTTCTCCTTAGTAATGGTCACCACACTCACCTCCTCCGCCTGACTCCTTTAATGTTCTGGCAGGTTTCTGGTATCTGCTAACATGATGACTGATGCAAAGTACCATTCAATTCCTCTGCCATTTCTTTGTTTCACATAATGACATCTTTCCAGCAGTGCAATGTTAGCTCTTGCCTCTTGTTTATCTTTTATATATCAAAAGCATCTCGCAGTCTTCTTTTTTACTATTAACTAGCTTACCATCATATTTCCCAGCAAAAGAGAAAACGCTGGAAAATCTCAGCAGGTCTGGCAGCATCTGTAAGGAGAGAAAAGAGCTGACGTTTCGAGTCTAACTGACCCTTTGTCAAAGCACCATCATTTTTTTTACCATCATAGAACATAGAACATAGAAGAATACAGCGCAGTACAGGCCCTTCGGCCCTCGATGTTGCGCCGATCCAAGCCCACCTAACCTACACTAGCCCACTAACCACCATAAGCCTATCCAATGCCCGGATAGGGAGGGACAGACCACTGTAAACACCGGAGGAAACATCAAAGAAGCGCTTCGCAGGAGGCTCCCAAGCACTGACGATGTCGCCTAGCCAGGGGACGGAACTTTTGCAACAAAAACTTC
>NW_025202528.1:2074-3636 GCF_004010195.1 Chiloscyllium plagiosum
TTGTTGAAATAAGTTGAGACACCGGAATAAGGAATTTATAGTACACATACTGATAAGAATGATAAACTGCAGCAGGGAAACCCAGAGAGGGGAATTCCTTGAGAAAAGAGGAATGTAACACCTCAGTTAAGGATCAAATATTTTTATTAAGTTTCCACATCATATGCAGTATTTTCTTAACTGTATCTCTGTTGTTAAATCCGAATATCTTGTGCACATATGAACAATCTTACCTGCATGCACAAACACACAAACTAAACATTGTATAAAATCACTTTCCCTCCATTCCATTTAAAATGTTTTGTTAACATTGTCACTCAATATTCCTTCCTCTTGATATATTCTGCTTCTTTTTCTGCATTTGTTCTATTCCGTCTATCAGGAAAAATATTGGTGACGGGGTGGGGGGACATCATTTACTCCTCTTCTATTAATAAGAGAGTTCTTTCGAATGTGTTATCCCACTGTATCAGCAGCAGCTCCATCCTCAACATGATTGGGATCAACAGTTCAAGAGAGAGGGAGGGGAGAGATCACAATCTGACAATAACAGTGTGGAATGTCCCAACAGTGGGCGCACGGTGGCTCAGTGGTTAGCACTGCTGCCTCACAGTGCCAGAGACCCGGGTTCAATTCCCACCTCAGGCAACTGTCTGTGTGGAGTTTGTACATTCACCCGTGTCTGCGTGGGTTTCCTCCGGGTGCTCTGGTTTCCTCCCACAGTCCAAAAATGTGCAGGTCAGGTGAACTGGCCATGGTAAATTGCCTGTGGTGTTAGGGGAACGGGTTTGGGCGGGTTGCGGGTCGATGTGGACTTGTTGGGCTGAAGGGCCGTTTCCACACTGTAAGTAATCTAATCTAATGGATCAGAATTGGAGTACAATAGATTGGAAAGTTCCAACAATGGATAGGGGTTTATCCCATGGTCTTTACTGGCTTTTTCATGAAAATGCAACATTATCAAAGTGGATAGAATCCGTTTTGATGATTATTCAGGCAGGTTACTATCCCTTCCTCACTCTGGTTGGTGCTCCTGGTAAGTCTGCCTCTGACTCTTTATTAGTTCTGTAAACCATCGTGAACATCACTGTTATTTCTGTTTTTTATATTTGGCAAAGACGTCAACTATTTTTTTCTGTTTTTTTTTATTGTGTGATTGGTAAAATCTTTACTTTTTTATTTATCGAAGGTAAGACTAAGTTAAGCTTAATGCTAAAAATGGCAGGAGATTCCAGAGCCGTGTTATGCTCCTCTTGCTCAATGTGGGAGCTCAGGGACATGGCTGATGAGCCTGACTCCATCACATGTAGGAAGTGTGTCCAGCTGCAGCTCTTG
Organism: Chiloscyllium plagiosum; assembly: GCF_004010195.1. Taxonomy (NCBI): domain Eukaryota; kingdom Metazoa; phylum Chordata; class Chondrichthyes; order Orectolobiformes; family Hemiscylliidae; genus Chiloscyllium; species Chiloscyllium plagiosum. The sequence goes on from NW_025202528.1 coordinate 3,410, forward strand.
TTAAACTGCATGGCAGCTCTGGAGCTGTGGATGGACTCACTTTGGAGCATCCATGATGCTGAGGGGGTCGTGGATAGTACGTTTAGTGAATTGGTCACACCGCAGGTTAGGATTGCTGAGGGAGAAAGGGAATGGGTGACCAAAAGGCAGAGAAAGGGTAGGAAGGCAGTGCAGGTGTCCCCCATGGTCATCTCCCTCCAAAACAGGCATACCGTTTTGGATACTGT
>NW_025202528.1:5480-7906 GCF_004010195.1 Chiloscyllium plagiosum
CAGTGGGGGAGTCCAGAACTAGAGGGCATAGGTTTAGGGTGAGAAGGGAAAGATATAAAAGAGACCTAAGGGGCAATGTTTTCACACAGAGGGTGGTACGTGTGTGGAATGAGCTGCCAGAGGAAGTGGTGAAGACTGGTACAATTGCAACATTTAAAAGGCATTTGGATGGGTATATGAATAGGAAGGGTTTGGAGGGATATGGGCCGGGTGCTGACAGGTGGGACTAGATTGGGTTGGGATATCTGTTCGGCATTGATGGATTGGAATGAAGAGTCTGTTTCCATGCTGTACATCTCTGTGACTCCAAGACTCTAAATGGCCAGATTAGGGAACCATGGATGACAGGTAAAATTGTGAGACTAGCTCAGAGGTGAAAGGTAAGATGTAAAAAGAAGAATCGACTGGGACAACACATTCCTGAAGAAGGGCTTATGCCCGAAACGTCGATTCTCCTGTTCCCTGGATGCTGCCTGACCTGCTGTGCTTTTCCAGCAACACATTTTCAGCTCTGATCTCCAGCATCTGCAGACCTCACTTTCTCCTCAAACATCCATCCTAGGACAAGCCAAACAAAGAAGTGCACGAAAATTCCTAGAAGCATGGCATTCCAACTGGAACTCTGTCAACAAACACATTAAGTTAGACCCCATCTACCATCCCTTGAGAAAAATAACAGGAAATGACATCACCACAGGAAATGACATTGCCAACCCAAAGAAATCCAAACATATAACTAGAAAGCAGGAATCATGAACAATGCTTTGCTCGCAAGCTTACTAAAGATGTTACCTCATAGGGTGATGAAACATCTGGAAATGAACCTTCCAGCTTAGCGAGCAAACCTATATCCAGGTAAAAGGAAGCATACGTAAGGACTAGGCAACTGAAGACAGATGAAGCTTTGGAAGCATATCGAGAATGTAGGACCAATCTAAAAAAAACAATTAAGAGGGCTGAAAGGGGTCATGAAAAATCTTTAGCAAACAGGCTTAAGAAAAATCCCAAAGCCTTTTATTCATATATAAGGAGCAAGAGGGTAAATAGAGAAACGGTTGGCCCACTCAAGGACAAAGGAGGAAAGAAGTGCATGGAGTCAGAGAAAATGGTTGAGATTCTTAACAAGTACTTTGCATCAGTATTCACCGAGGAGAGGGATGAGGTTAGGGATAGATGTTTGATTACTCCAGGTCAAGTCAGCATAACGAGGGAGGATGTGTTGCGTATTCTAAAAGGCATTAAGGCGGTCAAGTTCCCAGGCCCGGATGGGATCTATCCCATGTTACTGAAGGATGTGAGAGAGAGGAAATAGTTGGGGTTTTAGCAGATATCTTTGCAGCATCCCTGAACACAGGGGAGATTCTGGAGGACCGGGTAATTGCTAATGTTATCCCCTTATTTCAGAAGGGTAGCAGGGAATTATAGACCGTTGAGTCTGACGTCAGTGATAGGGAAACTGCTGGAGAAGATGCTGAGAGATAGGATGTATACCCATTTGGAAGAAAATGGGGTTTTCAGTGATAGAACATAGAACAATACAGCACATAGATCAGGCCCTTTTCAGTCCTCGATGTTGCGCCGACCTGTGAACTATTCTCAGCTCGTCCCCCTACACCATCACAAAATCATCCATGAGCTTATCAAAGGATTGTTTAAATCTCCCTAATGTGGCTGAGTTGACTACATGAGACAGTAGGGCATTCCATGCCCTTACCACTCCCTGAGTAAAGAACCTGCCTCTGACATCTGTCTTAAATCTATCGCCTCTCAATTTGTAGTTATGCCCCCTCGTACAAGCTGACGCCATCATCCTAGGAAAACATCTTTCTCTGTCTACCCTATCTAATCCTCTGATCATCTTGTATGTCTCTATCAAATCCCCTCTTCGCCTTCTTCTTTCCAATGAGAACAGACCCAACTCTTTCAGCCTTTCCTCATAAGACATTCCCTCCAGACCAGGCAACATCCTAGTAAGTTTACCTACCTTTTCCAATGCTTCCATATCCTTTTCGTAATGGGGTGACTAGAACTGTACACAGTATTTCAAATGTGGCCGCACCAGTGTTTTGTCTATTTGCAGCATGATATTGCGGTTCCAGAACTCAATCTCTCTTCCAATGAAACCTAACACACCATATGCCTTCTTAACAGCACTATCCACCTGGGTGGCAACTTTCAGGGATCTATGTAGATGGACTCCAAGATCCCTCTCGCACATCCACATGACCAAGAATTTTTCCATTGACCCAATACTCTGCCTTCCTCATATTCCTCTCAAAATGAATCACCTCACATTTAGCTGCATTGAACTCCATTTGCCACCTCTCAGCCCAATTCTGCAGTTTATCCAAGTCCCCCTGCAACCTGTAACATTCTTCCAGACTGACCACTGCTCCACCGACTTTAGTGTCATCTGCAAATTTACT
>NW_025202529.1:0-7907 GCF_004010195.1 Chiloscyllium plagiosum
AACCATCGTGACGTGGGTTTGGTGTGATATTTATGACCAAAGCAGGTCAAGAACAAGAACAGTGCTGTGGGTCTGGGCTTACATGTAGCGACAAAGCAGGCCAGTGATACCCACAGTACTTCAGCTTTTGATCACATGTAACATTGGACGGTCAATATGAACCATAGTCCTCTAAGCATGAAGTCACATGTTTGGACTGAGTGGGTTAGTAGTAACCACAGCGCTGTGGGTATCGAGTCATATTGAGACCTGGAGCAGATATTTGGGAATCAAAGTGCTGTGGAGTTGGATTTACTTGTAGAGATGGAGCAGATCAGTCGTAATCGCAGTTCTGTATGTCTAGAGGTCATATTTGGTGATGCAGCAGGTCGGTGATGAGCACATCACTATTGGCCGGTGGCGGAGGGGGGGTCACATGCGTAAAAGCTCTCACTGTTCACCAGATATAACGAACTGATTTTCTTCTATGTCTCTAATAAGTCATGTCTTAACATTCTACTCTCAAACGAAAACAGCCTCAAGTCCCTCAACCTTTCCTCATAAGACCTTCCCTCCATACCAGGCAACATTGGTAAATATCCTCTGAACCCTTTCCAAAGCTTACCCAGCCTTCATATAAGGCTCCGATCAGAACTGTATATGCAATTTGCAAATGCGGCCGTGCCAGAATTTTGTACAGATGCAATATGGCCTTTTGGCTTTGAAAATCATATTAGCGAACTCTTAACAACTCTAGCAACCGGGTTGTCATCATTCAAGGGATCTATGCCCATGGATACCAAAATCTCTGTGTTCATCAGCCCAGTACTCTTCATTCCTGGTACTGCTTCCAAATTGAATAACCTCACACTTTTTTGCGTTAAACTCCATTAGTGCGTTTTGAGATGATTTGTAGATCGGGTTGAGGTTCTGGATGTAGGTTTGCTTGCTGAGTGGGAAGAATCATTTCCAGACGTTTTGGCACCCTACTAGGTAACATCTTCAGTGGGTCTCAGGTGAAGTCCTGCTTTCTATTTATATGTTTGGATTTGTTTGGGTTAGTGATGTCATTTCGTGTACCTTACATTGAACAAATAGGCAGAAGAGTTGCCACCAGGATACGTGAACACCAACTAGCTGGAAAACGACATCAACCTCTCTCGCTAGTGTCTTTACATATGGATGAGGAAGGACACCACTTCGACTGGGATAACACATTCATTCTCGGGCAATCCAAACAAAGAAATGCACAAGAATTCCTGGAAGCATGACATTCCACACGGAATTCTATCAACAAACATTCTATCAACAGTGCTTCGCCAGAGGCCCACTGAAGAGGTTACCTTGTCGGGTGACGAAACATCTTGAAATGAACCTTCCAGCTCAGCGACCAAAATCTACATGAAACTCCATTTCCCGCTTCTCAGACCAGATCTGCAGCTTATCAATGGTTCTCTGGAAAATGCAACATCCTTCTGCACGATCCACTTCTCCATCAAATTTTGTGTCATCCACAAATTTATTAATCCATTCGTTCCTCTTGTACATACGCTTCTGAATCCGCTCACACTTTGGCCGACCATTTTAGCTTTCCATCCCAATCCGTCAATCCATGCATGCCTGGGCCTCCTTAACCACCAAACTCTAGCCACCCAACGCATGGAGGAAGAATGCTTCCTCTTCCAAGTTGAGACCCTCCTGCCACACAGGATCAATGTAGACTTCACAAGTTTCTTAATTTTCTCTCCCCCCAACTTTGTCCCAGATGTAACCTTCCAATGAAGCTCCACTCTCTTGAACTCATGCTTGAGCAAGGGCCAACATCTGCTATCTTCCAGTCTTCTGGAATTATTCCTGCTGACATTGGCAACAAAAAGATTAAAGCCAAAGTATCTGCTTTCTCCTCCCCAGCTTCTCAGCGAATCTTATGACAAAATCCCACCCAGCCCAGGGGACCTACTTATTTTCGCACTTCCCATCTTCATTTCTACCTGTGCACTCCACCCACCTTTCCAATGTATTACCATTACCATTTCCCATGTCATCGATCTATTTCATTCCTCGTGATCTTCCCGCAATCCCTCCGCACTCCCAATTATCCCTCAGCCCCCTGAAGCCACTCCTCATTCCTAATGAAGATCTTATGTTCGAATTGTCGACTCTCACGCTCTTCGGAAGCTGACTGACCGGCTGTACGTTTCCAGCATCACACTTTGGGACTCTGAACTTCAGCATCTGCAGTACACACTTTCTCCTGCACCCTCATCCAGGTCAATTATAAAAATGATAAAGAGCAGTGGCCCCAGAATAGCTTCATGTGGCCCACCACAAGTGACTGAACTTCATGATGAACATTCCCCATCAACCACCACCCTCTGTCTTCTCACAGTCAACCAATTCCTGGTCCAAGCCGTCATATCACCATCAATCGCATTCCTCCACAATTTCTACGAATACCGGACAGAATGTTATCCAACGCTTTACTGAAGTCCATGTATACCACTTCAAGCAGTTTATGCTGAGTCACCTTTGTCGCCACCTTCTCAAAGAATAAATAAGGTTTGTGAGGCACGACCTTCCCTTCCGAAAACCGAGTTGAGTATTCCTAATGAATTTATTCCTTTCCAGATGACTTTAAATCCTATCTTTATAATCCTCTCCCTTCTTTATACCACATCCGAAATACGGTTCAGTCCTAATAATTGTCAGGGCTTTCCCTACTCTCCTACGTGAGCAAGGGCCTACACTTGCTATTTTCCAGTCTTCTGAAACTATTCCTGCAGACATTGACAACAGAAAGATTAAAGCCAAAGTATCTGTTTTCTCCTCCCTAGCTTCCTGGCGACTCTTATGACAAAATCACACCATGCCCAGAGGACTTACTTATTTTCACACTTTCCAGACTTGCTTACAACTCCTACTGATGAATTTTAATCCTGTCCAGTCCAATAGCTGGAATCGCATTAACCTCTTAGAAAACATTCCTTTTTTCCTGTGCGAATACTGGCGAAAAATGTTCATTTAACGCCTCTCCTATCTATTCAGACTCAACGCAAACCCATTCCACTTCTGTCATTTCTGATCCTAATATTACTCTAACCGTTAATTTGTTCCTTACAATCCTGTCGAAAGCTTTCGGGCTTTCCTTGATTCTACCTCCCAAAAAATTCGCATGTTTCCTCTTGGCTCTTCCTAGGTCTCCATTTAGTCCCGTCCTGACGAACGTGTAACTCCCAAGTGCCATGACTGAGCCCTCATGTCTCATTTTTACATCAGCCTTCTTCTTCCTCTTGACAAGAGACTCAAATCATTTCAGAAAGCTATGGTTCCCCTTGATCGACCACTTCTGTTCCGTCTGACATGTACGCGCACATCAAGACCATGAAGTAGCTGTTCCTTGAACAAGCTCCCCATTTCAAAAGCGCCTATTCCCTGCAGTTTCCTTCCTGATACTTTGGATCCTATCTCATGCCTAATCGCGTAATAATTGCATTTCACCCAGATATAACTCTTGCCCTGCTGTCCGTACCTCTGTCTCTCCATCGTTAAAGTAAACGTAACTGGATTGTGGTCACGATCACCAAATGACTCACTTACCTCCAAATCTAACATCTGGCCTGGTTCATTCCGAAATGCCAAATCCAAGGCGGTCTCGCCTCTTGTTTGACTATCGACATACTGTGTCAGGACAACCTCCTGCGTACAGTGGACTAAAACTCACCGATTCGAAATACATGAACTCTCGCTTTTTCAGTCAATATTTGGAACGTTAAAGGCCTACATAACAAATACCTTGTATTTGTCTTTCCTGTCCGGAATCATCTTCAGAATCGTTTCCACTGGATCTTTGGAAATATTTGACGGCCTGTAGAAATCTCCTAGAAGTGTGAACTCCCCTTTCCTGTTTCTAAACTCAGCCCATACTATCCCAATTTTGGATTACTTATAAAATATCCTTTCTAAAATCTTAATGCTCTTCTGATTAACAATGCCACACATACCCCTTTTTTATCACTTTCCCTTTTTCTTACTGAAATATCAAAATCCTGGAACTGCAACAAACTTCCTTTCCCTGCTCTGTCCATGTCACCGAATTGGTCATAACATCGAACTTTCATTTAACAACCCGTGATGCAAGTTCACCCATCTTTTCCTGACTCTCCTGACGTTGAAGTAGGCATATTTCAAAGAAATTCCATGCCTGCTGTTAAATTCCAGTGAGATTGAAACCTTATTATGCTTTCACCTGTCAAACGCCTGTGCACTTCAGCTACAATTCAGGTTCACATCTCCTGTTTAATTAGATTATACCCTCCCAAAGACCATTAGCAAATCCAATCCCTCCCATAACAGGATATTGCTATCCCCTCCTGCCCAGGTATCGAACATCCCGTTTGTAGAGGTCCCACCTACACCATAATGAGTCCCAATTATCGAGGTATCTGAATCCACTCTCCTGCACGAGAATTGAATACATGTGTTGACCTCCTCTCTCACTTCCCACTCCTCTCCTCGCTAGAACTGGGCAAAGTTAACAAACAAGGCACATCCTGTTGACAGTTTTTTTTTGGCCTCCGAAAAGCTTCCAACCTGTCTTCTTGAATTCCTGCCTTACATCCCCATCCCTTTTCCTACGTATTCCATGAGTTATACGTGGAGACTTAGAGACAGGGCATGTCTGTGGTAACCATGACACTTTGGTCTTGAGTCAAATACAGATGCAGACCAAGTCAATGGTAACCTCAGTCATGTAGGCCGGAATGACATGCAGAGACACAGCAGGTCAGTGACAACCAAAAAGTTGTTTTTTTCTCGAACCATATGCAGAGTCAAAGCTGAACATGTGTAACCACCGTGTGTGGGTTTACTGTCATATGTGAAGACAGAGCAGATCAATGGTATTCACAGTGTTGTCGGTCTGGAATGGTGAGTAGGTCGAGAACAGGTCCGTGGTTAACACATAGCTGAGGCTGGGGCCAAACGTAGAACAAAAAATATCATTTGCAAATACAATTCTGTGAGACTGACATCACCTGGAGAGATAGCCTATGTTGGGAGTACATTCAGTTCTACGGATCTGGAGCAACGTGTACAGGCAGGGTTGTCAGTGGTCACTACAGGTCTTCGGTCTGGATTCAGATGCAAAGACACAACAGGTCAGTGCTAAACACAAAGCTGACGATCTGGAGTCACATCCTGACCTGGACCCAGAACAAGTCAGAGTTACGAAAGGTGCTATGAGCTCCGACTATCAGTCTGAGACAGAGCAGATCAGTGGTAACCACAGTTCTGAAGATCTGGAGTCACACGTAATTCCCAGAGCAGTTCAATGTGAACTACAGTGTTATTTGTCTGGAAATAATTGCAGAGATGGAGCAGGTCAGTAATAGCCAAAAGTGCTTTGGATCTGCAGCCACTTGGAGAGACAAAGCAGTTCAGTACCAAACACGGAGCTGAATATCTGGAGTCACATGGCGGTCTAGAACAGTTCAATATGAATCACAGTGCAGTTGTCTGGATTAAATTGCAAACCCAAACCAGATCTAACGTAATCACATTGCTGTGAGTCTGGTGTCACGTTTATTGACATAATAGGTCAGTGATTGCCACAACGCTACATGCTTGGGGTCAGATGTAGACACAGATCTGGTCAGGGGTAACCAAAGTTCTTTGGACATGGAGTTACATTTGAGATCAGTGCAGGATCGTAGAATCCACAGAGTTGTCGGTCTGGAGTCACGTGCTTTGACAGAACAGGTCAGGGATAACCACTGCTGCTCAGCTGTTAGGTTTCGAGAGAGAATAGATCAGTGCTAACCATTGTGCTGTGGTTCTGGACACACATGCGGACACAGATCAGTTGCGTCCCAACCAAGGTGCTGTTGGCCAGGAGTTTCATGCAGAAACAGAATAGGACAGTGGGAACAAGAGCATTGTACGTCTCATGTAAAGCATAGAATTAGAATAGATCAGTAACAACAAGAGTGCTTCGGATGTGTAGTCACTTGCAGACACATAGAAGATTAGTGATCACCACTGTGTTAAGGCCGGGACTGAAATGTCAGTCCAAAGTAGGTCCGACGCACCGACAGGTTTGGGGGCCCAGGTTTACATGTCGAGACAGCAGGTCGGTGGAAACCATAGTGTTGTGGGCCCGAGACCACATGCAGAGAATTGAAAGTAAATGTTAAACTCAGTTCTGTGGGTCTGGAATGACATGCAGAGGCAGAAAAGACTAATAATAAGAATAGTGCTATGGTTCTGGCGTCACATAGAATGACACAGCAGGCCGGAGGTCTTCATAATACCTTTTGTCTCACTTTACATGTATACCCAGAGCTGGGCATTAGTAATCACAATGCTTTGATCTGACGTTGCACGGAGAGACAGAATAGATCAGTGATAACTGCATGGCTGTTGGCCAAGAGTTTCACTTAAAGATAGAACACGTCTGTGATAAACACGTGCTGTAGGTCTGGAGTGACATGCAGGGACAGAGAAGGTTAGTGTTAACACAGTGTTGTCTGCCTTGAATCACATACAGAGTCAGGGCAAAAAATGTGATAACAAAGGTGTTGTGGACCTAGAGTCACATGTAAAAAATAGAGAGCCCTGTGATAACCACAGTGCTGTGGATCTGACTTCATATGCAGAAAAAGAAGTTCAATGTGGATTGCAGCACCTGGAGACACATGTAGACTCAAAAACGGTCAATAGCAACCACAATACTCTAGATCTGCATTTACATCTGTCCAGAGCAGGTCATTTGGAACAACAATGCTGTGCGTTTGAAGTTACATGTAGAGACAGGACATGTCAGTGGCAACTGCAATATTGTTTTATTTCGGATATGCATCAGTCAGAGCAGGTCAATGAAAACCACAATGCTGTACTTGGAGTCATACGCAGATACAGAACAAGTCAGTAGTAGGCATTGAAGATTCGAGAGCGTGTTGCTGAGAAAGCACAACAGGTCAGGCAGCATCTGAGGAGCAGAACAGACGTTTTGGGCATCAGTCCTTCATCAGAAATCATGCGTCTGGTGGAAGATGTTGAGATGGAGCAAGTCAATGGATCACATGGTGAGGTGTGCCTGGAATCATATGTAGTACGTGTCAATGGTGCCAACAGCGCTGTGGGTATGGATTCACAAATAGAGACAATGCAATTAATGGTAAACACAAATCTTTGGACCAGGAGTCATATGTAGAGGCAGAGCATGTCAGAAATGAACGTAGTGCTTCGAATCTGGAATTACGTGTAGGTCCGTAACATGTTGATTGTTATCACAATGCAGCGGATGGAGTGACATGAGAGGTCAGAGCAGGTTAATGAAACGCAAAGTCCTGTGTGTCGGAGTTATCTGTAGAGACAGGACAGATTTCTGATCACCACAGTACTTGCACCCGTGACTCACGTAGAGAGCGAGTAAGTAAATTTGTACTACAGTGATGTGGGTGTGGAATCACATGAAGAAACAGAATATGTCAGTGATGAGCGCAATACTTTGGACCTGGAGTCAGTGCATGGACACTCCTGATCATAGTTCCACACAGGACACTAAGTCAGATGTCCCGCTTAGATCTGGAGGAGGGCAGTGCTGCGCTTCTGGTGTCACATGCAGAGACAGAGCAGGTCACTGATAGTCATAATACTGTTGCCCAGGATTTACATGTAGATACAGAACACATCTTCGGCAAATACAGTGCTGTGCGTCTGGAGTCACGGAACCAGGCAGAGACCGTCAGTACTAACCACAGGACTATTGTTCTTGCATCACATGCAGAGACACAGAGTAAAATGATAACAAAATGCTGTTAGCCAATGTCACATTTGGAGACAGGGAGCAGTTGAGTCATGACTACAAAGCTGTGAATCTGGACATAAGTCGAGAGAGAGAAGGTCAGTGGTAACTGCATTGCTGCGGT
>NW_025202530.1:0-7908 GCF_004010195.1 Chiloscyllium plagiosum
CTCACCGAGGGGCATTTTGCAAACAATGTCCTGATCCTTCACAAACTGAGTTTTTTCTCAGCTGGCCATGGATGCGTCGAGCACAGAAAATGCCCTTTAGCCCACTAAGTCTGCACATTCCAATACAATCCCCAGAACTGTTCTTACCTCATTTGGCAGCACTTTGCTCAAAGGCCCAAACGAATTCAGCACTGTTCGACTATATGGGTCTTTCATGCTTTGGAGGTTTCTGCCTTTTCAATCATGACAGGCGGTTGGTTGCAGTTTCCCAAGCTTCCTTATCTGGGTTATATGCATTTTACTTCATCCTGCGATTTGAATTTCAAACAAAAAAGCAGAGAACAAACATACTTCTAGTTCACTCTCGACTCTCAATCACAGTCAGCAAAATGCTTAACTGCGTGAGGAACTCACAGTGGATTTAACGTCCATCGCCTCAATCACTTGGCCACACCTGCAGAAGTACGCTACTAAACTGGTTTCAAGTTCTCCCTCCATGTGGAGCTGAGGAACAGGCAATCATTGTTAGGTTTGTTTGAATTGAATCACCACAGCTTCGACAGGGTAAAATGTCAGGATATGTTTGGTCTGTGTAATCAATCTCGATATTTCAAATTATCATTCATTTAGAAGCAAAGATAGAGATTGCAGGAGAAACGAAGCATGTTTGGCAGCATCTCGAGATAGGGAAATAGAGACAACGATTCAGAGCTTCTTCAGCAGTTTCTCAGAACTCTGTTTTTCTCACAGGGTCTTCCATTCCTGCCGAATTCCTTGAGCAGTTTTTTGTTTTTTTGTCAGAGATTCCCAGCATTCGCAACACTTTACTAGCCATTAAACAATAACGGAACACATTTGTCGTTCCTCACTGGATAGGTTTTCCGATTGGAAGCATATTCCCGAACCTACTAAAAACACGAAACTGCACAGCAAAGGATTCGGATGGATAAGAACAGCGACCGCTCCATGCTCCTATCGGTTACCAGCCAAACAAGAGAATTAATTACTCCACAGAGACTGGGGAATTCCTTGTAGCAAGCCCCTTGCAGGATCTCATAAAGAAGACTGTTAGCGAATTCAAGAATTCGCCTGCCCTTCGTAGAATGACAATTTCCCTCGTTTGGTTTCACGTTTCCAAAATGAATCCTGGGGCATTCGTTGTGGAAAATGGGAACAGTCTGATCCCACGCCTTGCCGACACAATCATGTCACCGGGAACCAGCTCTCCTACAACCGGGACCGACTCCCTTCGTGCCTCATGACGGACATATTCCTGACGACGGTAAAACCCCCGGAACTGTGCCGCTGAAGAAAAAAGGATGGTGTGATTGTCGAAAGTAAAAACCCCTGAAACAAATAGCCTAATCGAAAACAAAGGAACGTATTGAGTCGTTCCAATGGACAACTTTGATGCTTTTGGCTCTCTAAAATTTGTTTATAATGAAGCTGGAAGTGGGAATTGGGGCAGCTGGGGAGTGAAAGTCAGGTCACCCATGATTACTGTCATCCTTCGTCTGTTTTCCTCATTTGTTTTATGTTTTATTTCGCATTGTGGTTACTGTGAGTGCGCTTGTAAACCACACCGCTGGTGACTTGTTTCCCAGACAGTTCTTCAACACGACTCGTAAGAATTCAACATTCTTTTCTCCTGAATCTAGGTAATCTCTAAACACTGTGCAAATATCACCAGAACCTCGACATTTTCCACGCCTGTCTGCTTTCTTGCAATATCAATTGATTCATCACTGTGCTCCTGTTGCACAAATCAAGAACGACCCAAACCGCATCAATTGCATCGAGGCTGCGAGCGCAGATAACTGCAGCCGCTCCCCAGAGTCCTGGCAACTGTGTGATCACAGAAGCATACATTGAACAGCCAGGAAACTCAAAATAATTACAGTGCCAGAGGCCGTGCCAGAACGGCACCTGAGAAACAACAGAAACACTCTTTTCAGCTCCGAATCTGGTTATATTTTTCAATCAGCAATCGAAGTTTACATTGGTTATATCAACTGATCCCTTACTCAAGGAACCAACAACTGCTGCAAACGGAGGAGAAAATGAGGACTTTACATACTGGACATCAGAGTCTAGAGTGCGGTGCTGGAAAACACAGCAGGTCAGACAGCATCTCAGGAGCAGGAGAATCGATGTTTTGGGCATGTGCGTGATGACTTGCTCATGCCAGAAACGTCCATTCTCCTGCTTCTTGGTTGCTGCCTAACCTGCTGTACTTTTCCAGCAACACCGTCTCCATTGCTGCAGACTGTCATACAATCTAAACTTCCAGCTGCAGAATCAGCAACAGTCAGTGTAATGAGTCAACCTATTGAGGAGACCTGGCAGTGGTGTTTAGTGTCAAGTAGATTTTCATGAATGCGTGTCGTGAATTGTCTGTCCTGTATAATGTTCCCTGCTCTCACTACGTGCAACATTGTTTGACCATATTTGTATTGTACATGATGGGTATTGGGTCCATTGTTCTGGTGAGTTGTTGACTAAATGTGGCTTTCGGTTTATATTCTCTAATAAATCCGAGTAGTCAAAGGCTGTCAGTTCCGAGACATTAATCCTTGATGTGTTGCGTCTTGGCATGCCCTCCTAACGTTGTTTTTCTGTAAGGAATTTGCGGGAATATCTATTGTTGCAAAGCATTTCTGGAGGATCCAGTAAACACCACAATCAGTTGTACAGAGTGACAATGCACAGACATGAGGAGGTCAACAAATTCGACCAGAACAACACAACAATACTTGGACAATAGTGGGCAGCCAGAGATTTTCTAGAATGACGAGACTCATCCAATGACTCCATCAAAGAACATGTTGACCTGGACGTAACATACCGGGACCTGTAATGAACGACAAGAAGCAGCAACTGAAAGCAGTGGGAATGAAATCACACCAATTTGAAACGCGACAGGACAGCAGAGCTTCATAAGAGTCTCATCAGCCTTGAGGATGTCACCGAGAAAGGGCAGGAAACTGCTACAAACGAACTTCCCAACATTAACACACCATCTGCAAACTTCACTGGAACTACAAATCTTTACACAAACCTTGAAACACTGAAACAGTCAGGGCCGCCCCAGCGGGAAAATGAACCCTTGCATCCCACATGACAGCTGAGGATACGAAACGTCATACGCCAGTGGTCGTCAGAGCGAACTGCTCTTGCAAGGTATTGTGCGTGCTCTTGTCAAAATAACTGCTTGGTTATCCTCATCCAATTTTTCATCGTTTGACATTGTGTGCGTTTAACATTAAAAATTGACATCTGAATATCTCTGAATTTTCTGAGAATTTCTGACGTTCCAACACTTAGAGACAGGGAGTTCCAGATTCCAACCACTCGTTGTCTGATAACGTTTTTTATGTGCAGCTCCCCAAACATTTTTACTCTTATCTTAAATCTATGACTCCTTGGTGATTGATCCCTCGATCAAATGTTTCGTTAAGTGTACATAATCCATACTGCTCATCATTTCGTACATGTCAACACTGTCTCATCTCAATTTCCCCTTCTTTCAGAAAAACAACGCCAGACTGTCTTCAATCCAGATAATATATTGGCAAATCACTTCTGCATAGTTTCCACAGTTGTCATATCACTGCTATAATGTGAATTGCAAAATTATACACAATACTCTAGCGAGAGACAAATGATGACTTGAAATAAATGTGGCGAGATCAGAGAATTGATCTTTTCCAATAAAGTCATTCCCTCGATACTGTTCTCTGCCCTTTACATGAACCCAATGCTCCAATGATCTCTGATCCATGCAAATAAAACAGTATATGTGAGGATTCAAAACCAACCACATTGTCTGATAGCATTAAGTGGCTTAATGGTCCTGATGGTGATATTGGGTGACGTTCACCTAACAAGAGTGACAGCTACAGCACAGACTTAACGGTGTCAATGTGAAAGTGAATGTTAATTTTTCCAATTGCCCAGTGACATGGGAGGAAGGATGGAAAGGGAGAATAGTGATTGTTAAAGGGAGAAAAATCTCCGAGATCGGGTGCTGAGAGTAGCGGCTTGAAGCATTAAAACCAACACCTGAGTGAGTATTTTCATCTTAAAATTGATTGTGTCCTTTCTGCGTTTGTTTTGCACAGGTTATGTGGAGTAACATGGAACGAGTGCCCATTACAGATACTCGGATTTGAATGGAGGTTGCTTGACCACAACGCAGAGGACGACCCACTATTCGATTACATGAAAAAACACAATACAAAAAGCCTTTAATGCCATGGCCGAGGTCGTCGAGGAACCGCATCATATGCACAACACGAAAGTCCACTGAGACTGGATTGAATCGTCACCTTCGATGTCCCCAGTGGCTGTGGAGATTCCATCATTGAGAATGTTGAAGATTGAATTCGATAGATTTCAATAAAAGATTAAATGTACAGGCGAGAGTTCACAAATATTGTTGAAATATCGGTTTCAATAAACATGAAGTTTCACATCGTAACTTTACCCGTGCCGTGAGACAAGGAAGAAACTATTATTGCACACTCACATCACACCAGTTCCCAGGTCTGGACTCAGTGAAACTGTGTACGCAGTGGCGAAATTCGATTGGAAATTGCAAGTGGGACGAACGAGTGGATATCTACTTTATCTGCCAGTGACAAACTCCGTGAGCATGCACTCCTACTGTGAAGGTAGAGAGGCCCGTGAAACACCGAGGCTGGGAGCTCCAAACTCGCTCGGTGAAATTCTGTTGATATGGCGCAGAGGGCATTAGGTCGTGGGAAAAGATCCTGAGCTATTTTAATCTGAATTGAAATGATTTGATTAGATTCCCTGCAGGATGAAAACATGCCCTTCGGACCAATTTGTTCACAACAACCCTCCGAAGATCAACCCAACCCAACTCTATGTTTACCCCTGCCTAATGCACCTAACATTATGGACAATTTAGCATGACCAATTCACGTGATGTGCATATCTTTTAGACAATGGGGGGTACCGGGGTACACGGAGGAAACACATACAGACACAGGGAGAACGTGTAAACTCCACACAGACAGTCTCCCGAGGCTGGAATCGGACCTGGGACCCGGGTGCTATGAGGCAGCCATGTGAACCAATGAGCCAACGTGCCACACATTTGCTCACTGAATTGGCGCCCGCAGCCCTCTACAGCAACTATCTCCAAAGAATCACCACTCTCTGACTGAAGATATTCCTCCACGTCTCATTTCCAAATTGTTATCGCTTCACTTTGTCTCTGTGCCCTCGGGTTCTAGTGTGTCATAGTGGGAGAAACATTTTTTTGCCACATTGGCTCTGCACAGGCCTCTCAGCACTCTGTAAATTTCAAATAAACTGAGTCATTGACTAAGACATCATTGAAACAGACCGCTGTTCCAAACAGTCCATGCTACCATTTACCGAAAGTAACGGAGTACCAACTACGTGTATTGGGCCCATATCTATCTTACATGTCCTATTCATGAACTTATCTAAGTGTCTTTTAAATGTTGTAACTTTATCCACATTCCTACTTCCTCTAGAACTTTGCACAGGAAACATACCGTGTAAAGTAAAACAAAGTGAAACTCGTGTCCTTTTGTCACTTTTGTCCTCACACCTTAAAAATACGCCCACTAGTCCTTAAATACCCCAAAAGAAGGAAAGCACCGTTGCAGTTGAGCTAATCTGTACCCCTCAGGATTAAAAAAAAACATTTATACGGTAAACATCAACCTCCTGTGCACCTTTGAAAGAAGTCCCAGCCAATCCAGCCTCCCCTTACAGCTCAATCCATTCATTCCTAGCAACATAATGGTAAATCTCTTCTTGACTCTGTCCAGCTTAATATTCTTTTTTGTCTGACTTGGAACTAGAACATAGACACAATACTACAGAAGATGCCTCGCCAACATCCTGTACAACCTCAGGATAACGTCCCAACTTCAACACTGAGCAACGCATGAAAGCGTTCTAACAGCATTTTAACGAAGCTGACGATATGTGACACGACTTCCAAAGTTCATCCCGTGACCTATTCACGTGTCTATTGCGCAGGTCTATTCAAAGCTGTACTTGTAATTGTACAAGTGCTACATCCATTTATAATTCAAACTGCAGTACGTTACATTTGTTCAAGATAATTTCTCTTTACCATTCATTTAATGATGTCCCGAATGATCAATGTCTCTTTTAATCTTCTATAACCTCAGATAACCTTCTTCTCTATCGACTGTACCACCATGTAGAGTTGTAGCGTCCCTCAGCACAGAAACTGGTACATACAGATCATAATGCCGGTCCACATTAACCGCATTTCTCTGCACTTAGACCATATCATTCTAATCCTTTGCTATCCATGTATTTGTCCAAAAGCCTTTTTAAATGTTCTTCGTGCACACACAAAGACTTATGCTGTCATCTCATGAAATGCATGTCGCTCATGTTAGTGTCAACCACAAACTGATGATCTCTGCCTTCCATATTGTCATCTAAAACATTTACATCAGTCACAAACAAAGGAGCCATCACTGATCCCTGTGGAACACTGCTGGTCACAAGCCTCCAGTCTAATAAACAACACACCAAAATCTCACCCTTTCTCTTGTTGTTAATTGAATTTTGTATCCAATTTGCAAACTCACTGTGAACCACATCGTTAGTCTTCCATGTTGAATCTAGTTAAACGCTTTCCTGAAGCCTAAGTAAGCAAAGATATTTGTTCTTGCCTCATCAATCCTCTTGCCTACTTGATCAAAACCTCAAATATTTGTGGGACCCAATTTCCATCTCACTAAACCATACTGATGATCCCCTACGTTTCCTGGATTCTGAAAATGCCATCTTCCAAAACCACCTCAAAAAACTTGCGAACTGTCAATTTCAAACTCACAAGCCTGGAGTTACCAGTCTTTTCCCTGTATCCATTCTTCAACAAGGTTCGTCAATGTCCAGTCATTTTAAATCACACCCATATTTAGAGATGACACAATTATTTCAGCAAGGGGTCTTGCAATTTCCGCGCTTACCTCCCATAATGCTTTGGGATTCAGTACAAACACAGGGTAAACACCGATGCTAATTGAAACCAGCAACACATAAAAATATTTACCCCGTGCTGTAATCTGTCAAAATTCGATAGTCAAAACGTTTCGCAAAGGTCACGATTTAAAGGGAAAATATCAACTTTTTTCTTTATGTCTAACAGAGAATGAAAACTAACAACTATTTACAACTAGTTTCTCTTAAACCCATATTTTACCTTCCACTCCGCAATAATATTCCGATTCTAAAAAGATTCCCAATAATGATTTAAAAAGTAACCATGGTTCAAAACCACTCAGCTTTTTCAAGTCTCATTTTGTGGATTTTTCTGGCAAGATTCTTTCCAGGTTTTCCTCGATGTTCTGCCATGCAAACACATTTCCAGGAAGGTACATTTGTAGTATCTCTTGAGCTGGACGTCTCTGACGCAGTCTTGGCTGTTGAAAATGTCCTGATTTATACCCTAAAACATCGGATTATTTCATTGGCTTTAATATTATCAAAATGTGAAGTTCACACCTGATTTTGATTTCGGATCTTGATTCATAATTCAAGCTGATGGCAATCCAGCTCTGCTAGCTGTTTCGAACAAATGCCACATTGTTCCCTTGGTCAGATCAGGTTGTTCTGTGTCCTTGCAAGCTTTTCAACTCTTCTTTTTCACACCACGTTCATAACAATACACTAATCCAGGGTCTGGAGTTTTATACGTCTTTTACATTTTCTGAGATGTCCAGCAATTATTTTCCTGTAATATGAAATGTTTATCAGTATGTATTTCCATGATTAATGTAGCCTCCTTAAGTCTAACATATCCTTGGCGAACAAACTTCCCAAACCGAGCTGTTCCACCTTGCTCGAATCCCTCTAAACACTTTC
>NW_025202531.1:0-7908 GCF_004010195.1 Chiloscyllium plagiosum
GAGTGAGTGTGATGGGATCACTGTGATTGCGATGGATTGAAAATGAGGTGTTCAGGGTGACGGAGTTGGATGAGAGTGAGGGGATAAATGTGATGGGAATGGAGTGAGTGTGAGGGAATCAGTGAGAGAGTGATGGAGCGAGTGTGAGGGGTCAAACTACTCCAAACTACTCTTTCAAACATACAGGAACCTGAGTGCACCACCACTTCCCAGAAAATGCTGAAAAGAGAGAAAGAAAGAATATAATAAGAATGGGCCATAAAAAGTGAATTTCACCAATCACAGTCTCGATTAGATTACCTTTCCCTTCCGATGTCTCCAGGACGGAGATGAAGGAAATGGGAGAAATTCAATAACATATGACATCGAAATTCATTGGAACGATTTTTTCATTGGCCAGAAAACGAAATAACGACGAGTCGAGTCACCGTAGGACTTTGTTTCAAAACAGTCTCCATTCGGTTCCAGTAAAAACTCAAATTGCCTGGAACGTGAAGCAACAGTAAAGCTGCTTGCGATTTTGCGCACGGGAGGCGAACACGATCATGATAGCACAGACACCGGAAAATTCGGCACTTTCCCACACCACAGTTAATTGCCCGGGAAGCAAACTCATTTTTCTTCGGTTTTAAACAGAAATGCAGCAGGAGTGGAAACAGCATTTTAACAATGCCGCAGCATTGGAGTTGGTCAGAGTTGGTGGGCGGCACGGTGGCACAGTGGTTAGCACTGCTGCTTCACAGACCCGGGTTCAATTCCCCCCTCAGGCGACTGACTGTGTGGAGTTTGCACATTGTCTGCGTGGGTTTCCTCCGGGTGCTCCGGTTTCCTCCCACAATCCAAAAGATGTGCAGGTCCGGTGAATTGGCCATGCTAAATTGCCCGTAGTGTTAGGTAAGGGGTAAATGTAGGGGTAGGGGTATGGGTGGGTCGCGCTTCGGCGGGGCGGTGTGGACTTGTTGGGCCGAAGGACCTGTTTCCACACTGTAAGTAATCTAAATGGCAGTGGTGGGATTCGAACCCCCGCCCCTCTCGAGAGGGGCCCCTCTCGAGACTGGAGCCTGGATCCAGCGCCATAGCCCACTCGGCTACACTACCAGCCGGTGTCATGCTCCATTTCCTTGCAATTCCAATTGTGCTCCTGCATAACAACAGATAGAAGTCACATGAAAAGGGTACCATGATCCCTCTCCGACTCGCACAGCTGCTGGGATGTGCCCAGCTACAATGTCAATTTCGCAGCAGTTAATGATAGCCCATCAATCCAGACAGATATCAATGGTAAGCTGAGTCTATCTTTTCAGATACAAATGTATCTGTGAGTGCATGAGAATACATGTTCGCTTATGATTTGGTGGAATACCCATGAACTGCTTGACATTACTGCAATTTCGATTCTTGCTTTGCTAAATGATTTCACCCATTGCTCGAAACAGGTCGACTTTCACGTTTACACGGAACACGAAACACTCCGGACTACAGGGAAAATGCACAAAGCTGAGCAGGCCGTGTTCCACATCATACCGTGCAGCATAGTTACAGTCACTGTGTCTGTTTTGCAGAATAAGAATCCCAAAGAATATTCTCCACCCTAAAACCGGAGGGAGCATTACAATCCGAGAACGACAGGTCACATTGTGAGCATGCTCTGACCTCGGAGCCAGTTCGAGATGCCACTTTCCTTGCCTTTTACCTGAAGCGTGCAATTTGCTGCAGAGATGTTCACTCCTGGACATGAGCCACATGGATACCAACTGAGTTGGAAACCTGTGTCGGAAACAACGAGAAGCGACTCAATAAATTTTGCAAAATTCCATGGTGCTTATTAGAAATGCATTTTCTGTTCACGTCAATCTAAAAGGCAGTTTCGGAACTGCCTTTTTCTAACAGAAGTCAAAAGGTAATTACCTCACCCCACCCCCACTCCGGAAGATGTGCGAACTGCACTTGAGTGCTTTTTGTTCTCGATGTGAAGAGCTCTCCCGCTTGAGTCACCTTCACGTCTCTTGTGGCTGAGTGAATCACAAAGAAGGAGTTTCACCAGAGCTGCAACTGCCTCACTTCCCCACTCGCCCTCCCCGTTTACATTTATCTGCTCGTCAGTGATTTAAAGAAAACCAAATGGATGCGATGTCATTCTGTAGCCTCTCTGTCGATTCCTCCGTTTCAGTTCCACCATGACTTAGATCTCGGGGCGCACCTTAATACTAGCGACGCTATGAAAGCACAAGTCCAAAGGTTCCTCTGAGAGTGTAATTTCATTTCATTGCTGTTGCTGATTGAATGAGCCACTAACGTGCGAACTGCTCCAAAATATGATTCATGACCTCTGGTGACAACTCTCGCACGTTGAATAACGACAGACAGCTTTCCAACGAGGCCTTTCAGAGACGACTTTGGGATACATTTGACAGACAGACAAGTTCAGGAATCCGCGGTGCGCTGTGACACCAGCGCTTCAGCTTCTTCACTGTCTTGAAACCGGGCCGCCTGCGCAAGGAATGCAAGAGCGATACTGCTTTTCGTGGAAGGATCAGAAGGCGGTAACTGCACTCTCAAACAGAATGGCATATGATCAGAACCAGGTTGGAGAAAAACTTTACAATGCTTTGCACAGTAATTAAATGGAGTCTCATTACATTTCACTACGAGAGCAGATTTGTTCAAGCAAATTCGAACGCAGTTTTGCAGATGGGAAAGCAATCAAGAAAACTCCGTTCTTGTCCATGTAAAAGGCTGCAGTTGAAGAACAAAACAGTTTCTGCCCACTTTCGAACTGATGAAGTTCTGCTTTGTTTGGCGAACGTGATGATCACTACACTACAGAAACAAGCCTCAGCTGTCCCTGCTGCGGCTCAGTGGCATCCACCACAGAAAGGTGAAACCCTTCTACCTTTCACCTTTTTGTTTCCAATAGCTCGTTGTTTAATGGGTCTTGTTTAATGTTGGCTATGTGGTGAGCATGGACGAGATATACCGAAGTATCTGTTTCCACGCGGTGTACCCCAATAACGTTGTGTTGCTTACACCGCCTCTAAAGGATTACTTTTTTGCGGAGCTGGCCCTCGCAGTCTGTGGCACAATCATTTAGTCTGTTCGACTGCTCACGGGAAAGGTAGTATTGTGAAACACTGCAGAAACGAACGACTTCCTTACTTTTGCTCCGACTGACCATACTCTGGGAAATTTTCCCAGATTCTCAGTTGAGGATTTTTGCGGCTGGAAGTTACCTCAAAAACCCTGTTAATTCGGAATGTATTGAGAGAATCGCAAAACAGAAAGCACTTAACACGGAACACAACAAAACTGGCAAACCAAATCCTTTTTCAGACACAGCGAGCATGAATGCTAAATGTGAGACAATCCGGGGGCAAGAGCCATAAAGTAAACTCTCAACTAACAACAGGGCAACTCCAAAATACTCTTTCAAACATACTGGAGCCTGAGTGCGCCACCACTTCACAGACAATGTTGAAAAGAGAGAAAGAAAGAACAAAATAAGAATGGGCCATAAAAAGTGAATTTCACCAATCACAGTTTCGATTAGATTACCTTTCCCTTCCGATGTCTCCAGGACGGAAATGAAGGAAATGAGAGAAATTCAATAACATATACATCGAAATTCGTTGGAACGTTTTTCTCATTGGCCAGAAAACCAAATAACGACGAGTCGATTCACCGTAGGACTTTGTTCCACAACAGCGATGAAATAACAGTCTCCATTCGGTTTCAGTAAAAACTCAACTTGCCTGGAACGTAAAGCAACAGTACAACTGCGGCTCAGTGGCATCCAGCACTGAAAGTTGAAGCCATTCTACGTTTTACCTTTCTGTTTCCAATAGCTCGTTGTTGTCCAGCGTAACTGACATCTTGAAAACGTGAGAAAGAAGACACGCTTCCAACTCAGTTCCAACACGTTTTCAACTCAGTTGGTATTAATGTGGCTCATGTCCAGGTATGAATGTCTCTGCAGCAAATTGCATGGTTAACGTAAAATGCAGAAAAACATACACACCAACCTGCACCAATACCTGTCTCCTGTTATTAATCAGTTATAGAGAGAAATACAAGCACACAACCAACCACCACTACCCTGTTTCCTGCCATTAAGCAGATATTTGCAGAAACACACACAACCCTCCATCATCATCCTGTATCCTTCCATTAAATAGGTAGACACAGAAACACACACACAACTCTCCACCAAAACCCTGTTTCTTGCCAGTAATCAGATGTACACTAAAACACACAACACAACCCTCCACCACCACGTTGTCTCACGCTATCAAGCAGATATACAAAGAAGGACACACACACACAACCCTGCACCAACACCTTGCCTCTGAACAATAAACAGATATACACAGAAACACACACAAATCTCTAATCCACCTTCCTGTCTCCTGCAATTATACAAATATAATAGAAACACACACACAAACACAAACACAACCCTCCACCACCACATTGTTTTCTGCCATTAAACAAATATACACAGAAACACACACACAACTCTCCACCAAATGTACCACGACGACACTGTCTCCTGCCATTACACAGATCTGCACAGAAACACACGCGCACACACTCACACACACAATGGTCCACCATCTCACACTCTCCGGCAATTAAACATGTATAAAAAGAAACACACACACACACACACATCTAGACACCATCCCCCTGTTTCCTGCCATTAAATAGACATACACAGAAACACACACACACACAAAACCCTTCACCACCACATGCTTTTCTGCCATTAAACAGATATACACAGAAACACACGCACGCACACAAACACACACGCACACACAACCCTTGACACCCAATTTGTTTCTTGTCATTAAGCAGATACACACAGAAACACACACACAACCCTCCACGACCACCATGTTTACTGCAATTAAACGGATATACACAGAAGCACACACACAACCCTCCATCGCCGCCCTGTCTCCCGCCATTCAACAGGGATATGCAGAAGCACATGCACACCAACCTGCACCAACACTTGTCTCCTGTTATTAAACAGGTATGGACAGAAACACAACCACAGAGCCTTCCACCACCACCCTGTCTCCTCCCATTAAACAAACATATGCTGAAACACACACACATAACCCTCCACCATCACGCTGTCTCCTTCAATTAAATAGACATACACAGAAACACACATGCACAAAACCCTCCACCACACCCTGTTTCCTGCCATTAATCAGATATACATTGAAACACACAACACAATCCTCCACCACCACGCTGTCACCCGCTATTAAACAGATATACACAGAAACATACACACATAACCCTCCACTAACACCCTTTATCCTGGCAATAAAGAGATATGCACAGACACACACATCCCTCCACCACCACATTGTTTTCTGCCATTAAACAGATATACACAGGAATACACACACACGCACACACAATCCTTAACACCCAATTTGTCTCCTGTCATTAAGCAGATAACACAGAAACACACAGGCAGCCCTCCACCTGTCTCCTGTAATTAAACAGATATATACAGAAATACACACACAAAACTCCAGCATCATCCTATCTCCGGCTATTAAACAGTTATACACAGAAACACACACTCACCATCCTCCTCCATCACGCTGTCTGCTGCTATTAAACAGAAATTTACAGAAACATACAGCAACCCTCCACCACCAACCTGTCTCCTTTCATTAAACAGATATGCATAGAAACACAAACACACACAACCCTCCATCACCACTCTGTCTCTTACGATTAAACAGATATGCACTGAACCACACACACACACATACCCAACCCTTCACCACCACCCTGTCTCCTTTCATTAAACAGATATACACAGGAACACGCACACACCACCTTCTACTACCACCCTGTCCCCATCATTAAACAGATATGCACTGAAACACACACATACCCAACTCTCCACCACCAACCTGTCTCCTGCAATTAAACAGATATACACAGAAACACGCACATACTCCCTCCACCACCACCCTGTCTCCTGCCATTAAACGGATATACACAGAAGCACAGACCCATGCATCGTCCTACCACCACCTTGTCTCCTGTAATTAAACAGATATGCACTGAAACACACACACATTTCTCCACCACCACCCTGTCCTCAGCAATTAAATAGATATACACAGAAACACACGCACGCACAACCCTCCATGACCACCCTTTCTCCTGCCATTAAAAAATATACACAGAAACACACACACAACCCTGCATCACCACCCTGTCTCCTGCCATTGAGCGGATGTTCACAGAAATGCACACACTCAACCCTCGACCAACTCCCTGTCTCCTGCCATTAAACAGATATACACAGAAACAAACACTCACAACTCTCGGCCACCATCCTGTCTCCTGCCATTAAACAAATATACAAAGAAACACTCATGCATACACAACCCTCCACCACCATCCTGCCTCCTGCAAGTAAGCACATAGACACAGAAACACAAACATTCTACTCTCCACTACCACACTCTGTCTTGCCATTAAATAGATTTACGCAGAAACACACACACCAGCCTCCTCCACCACCGTGTCCTGCAATTAAACCGATTCATACAGAAACATACACACATACTTCTAGCACCACCCTGTCTCCTGTCATTAAACAGTTAAACACAGAAACACACACACACATCTCTCCTCCACCACTGTCTCCTGACATTAAACAGTTATACATGGAAACACACACGTACACTACCCTCCACCACCACCCTGTCTCAGCCCTGAAATAGATGTATACAGAAACACACGCACACAACACTCCACAAACACCCTGTCTCCTGCTAGTAAACAGGTGCAGACAGAAATACACACACAATCCTCCATCACTACCTTGTCTCCTGCCATTAAAAAAAAATGCACTGAAACACACAACATCCCTCGACCACCACCCTGTTTCCTGCCATTAATCAGATATGCACAGAAACACACGCACAACCCTCCACGATAACCCTGTCTCCTGCCATTATACATATATGCACAGAAACATGCACACAATCCTCCATCACCACCCTGTCTACTGCCCTTAAATAAATATACACAGAAACACACACACACAATCCTCCAACACTACCTCTTTCTCCTGCTATTGAGCAGAGATTTACAGAAATACACACGCAACCCTCCACCACCACCCTGTCACTAGCCCTTAAACAGATATACACAGAAACACACACACGCACACAAACCTCTACGACACCCCATCTCCTACTCATAAATAGAAATATAAAGCAACACATATACAAATCCCTCCACCATCACCCTGTCTCCAGAAATTAAACATATATACACTGAAACACACGTACCGTCCTCCTCCAACACCCTGTCTCCTGCAAATAAACAGATATACACTGAAATAAACACGCATATCTTCAGCACCACCCTGTCTCCTGCCATTAAACAGGTATACACAGAAACATACACGCATATCTTCAGCACCACCCTGTCTCCTGCCATTAAACAGATATACACAGAAATACACACGCACACAACCTTCCACGAACACCAGTCTGTCTCCTGTCATTAAGCAGATATATACAGAAAAACGCACACAGCCCTGCACCACCACCTTATCAACTACCATTAAACAGACTGGCACAGAAAAAAAACCGCACAGACAACCCTACACCAACACTCTGTCTCCTGGCATTAAACAGATATACACAGAAACACACACACACACACAACCCTCCACCACCATACTGTTCTCGTGCCATTGGGCAGATATACACAGAAATACACACACACAACCCTCGACCATCACCCTGTCTCCTGCCCTAAAACAGATATACACAGAAGCATACGCACATACAGAACCCTCCACCACCACCCTGTTTGCTACCATTAATCAGATATGCACATAACATACACATACAC
>NW_025202532.1:0-7910 GCF_004010195.1 Chiloscyllium plagiosum
ATAGGAAAGGTTTGGTGGGATATGGGCCAAACACGGGCTGGTAATATTAGTTGAACAAAAGGTGTGCTTCCATGTTGTTCGACTCTGTGACTATGATTATTTTGCCTTTTATAAAAAAGTTAATGACTTTCCAATATCTGTGTCAAAGTGAATACTTATTCTTAAAATGGATTTCCTAGTTTTAGTCACCCATACAAGTGGAAATGTCCATCAGGTATTGACTTGATGCAAGGTTTTCAAGATCTTGTTTCGTACATCAGAAAGATCACTTATACTGAGAACTAAAATGCATATCCTTCATAATACAAGGCCTTCAACTCAGAAACAATAAACTGAAGTACCTTTGGAAGTTTCTAAATCAAATGATTTTTTTCCAGAAACCAAAAGAACTGCGGATCACGGATATAGACTGATCCCTGGAGCACTCGACTTGTTTCCGTTTTTCAAGCAGGAAATCAATATAAAACTCTACTCACAACGTCTTGTTGTAAATCAGGAACAAAAAACCAGAATCTCCTGGAAAATCTCAGCGGATCTGGCAACTTCTGTGAAGAGAAATCAGAGTTAACATTTTAGGTCTGGTGAACCTTCCTCTGAATGGTGGCCTTCGTCAGTTTGAATGTTTCTTTTTGTTAGTTTCGGCTTCAAAACAGTTCACACTGCATCAGGTGTGATCTCAGCGATTTCCTGTACTGATGCAGTAAAACATTCCTATGATTAAACCTGATACCCTTTGCAGCATCATTCCATTTATGTTCCTAATCATTTGCTGCACATGCTCACTAACTTTACATGATTCATACAACAGAACTCACAAATCCTTCTGTGTCCCTGGTTCCACAATCTCTCACATTTAAACAGTTACTGCTATTATATCCTTTTGCCAAAACATTAACTGTCATAATTCACATTAAACAGTCTCTGTTGAAGGTTTTCATACTAAACTACCCCTGTCTGTATCCCATTGCTGACTCTCTGCGTCCAGTTGACAATGTATTGAATGGCTATGTTGATATATTAGCCCATTGAGCTGAAATCCATCGGGTTATTCAAATAACTGTAACCAATGGAGTGCCTTAGAGGTTCATCTGCATCAGTTTTCCAATCTGCAAACCAATATTACTCTCTACGCACTACTTCCTGTTATAATAAGGGGTCTGCTGTGCTTGTGCAGCACCTTAGGCAGTTTGATTGGCCTCGTCCTGAGCCGTGTAGTGTGTACTGAAGGACCTAATAGCATCACCATATTTCTGCCTAAATCCTTAGAGGGGCAGAGTGGTCTCCCACTATCTCATTGCCTCATTAGCTGAATGTAGTCTTTCCCTCCTTCTTTAACAACATCGAGGAGTGGATTGAGGGAACAACACAGGTGCTAGAATAATCAGTTTGCCAATTGGCCCCTCAGGCCTGCTGCAACATTCAGAATGCTCCTGGCTGATGTGATTGTGTCTGAGTATCCCTTTCCTGTCTGTTCCCAATAAACACTGACTCTGTTGTCTATCAAAGTTCAGTTGAGCTTAGCCTTGAATACCTTAATTAACCCAGTCTTCACTGTTCCCTGGGAATGAAAAAATCCCCATGCAGAAATAATGATCCTTAACTCAGTCCTAAATGGAAGCCGCTTATTTTTATAATCTGTTAACTTCCCAAAAGAGATCATCACCACTTTTGAGGAACAAGAAACAAAAATAATTAGGAATAGGCAAAAACCATTCAGCCTTCCAAACATGCCCCACATTACCACTAACTATATTTTGCTTAAATAACCATTAAAGCCAGTTTGCACAGCACACTCACAAAGGCATTTCCAGGGGTCAAAGAATCATAAGAAACGAGAACAGAATTAGGACATTTGCTCCATCGAATCTGCTCTACTGCTTGATCATGGCTGGTTTGTTTTTCAACCACATGCTCCTCACGTCTCCCCATTATCCTTGATTCCATTATTAATCAAAATTGTACCTAACTCTATCTGAAAGACACTATCGTGTCAGTGTGCTTGCATGTTTGTTCATACGTGAGTGTCTGTATGTGTGTTTGTTGTAGATTTAAGGAATTATTTTATCCTGGGCTCTTTAAAGTTGTTTCCAGGCACAGGTACCGAGTAATCTTCCAGAGCAACTAGAACAAATAGTTTGTGAGGCCTTTTAAAGTTGGAACAATAGAAGCAGCCTCAATGAGTACAGTCAATGTCTCACAGAACCAGGGGGTATAGTCGGCAGTTTGCAGCAGTTGTAGCCGGGATCTCAACAGGGTTGGAAACTGTACTACATGTCGCTGGCTGCTACTCTCTCTGAATTTTCCCTTCTAGGTTGCAGGAGTTGCGTGTCCTACAATGTGTTTTTCTGAATTTTGTGCCCAGGGTGTATTTATGAGTTGTTCCCACATTGGAACAGTTACTGTTCAGTAGTAAAATAATTATTCAAGTTTTTCTAAGTTTTCCAATAGAGTTAAGTTATTCCACGTTCATCTTTGTTTGTTTATACTTTTACTATAGTGTTCGAATATTTTGTGTTTTGCGTAATGTCAATTAGTTTGATCAATTGAATTGGATCTGGACAACAGCACGTTTAAAATAATTGGAACAGTTACTGTTTAGGAGTAAAATAATTTACTGAGTTTTGTTAAGATTTCCAATAGAGTTAAGTTATTCCACGTTCATCTTTGTTTGATTATACTTTTGTGTTTTGCGTAATGTCAATTAGTTTGATCAATTGAATTGGATCTGGACAACAGCACGTTTAAAATAAGAAAACGTTACGGTCCAGGCTAACTTCTTAATCTCTTTCCAGAGTCCTGATCTCATCTGTAACACTGTGTAATGGGATCACTCTTATTTTGGGGACAGTGAATTAATTGAAATAGGAGATAATACCTTTTTCCTCGTGTGTTTAAAATGATGTAATGTCGACATCTGCTGGTTCACTAACCCCACTGTGCAATCAGCAGTTTTCACAGAATCCGTTCAGTGTGGAATTCAGTCCATCTAGTTCACACTGACCTGGCATAGAGTGTCGCATAATCATTTCCATCCCGGTGACCTGTGTTTTATATGGCTAATCCATCTAAGCTGCACATCCCTGGGCATTATGGGTAATTTGGCATGGTCAATCTACCTAACCTGCACATCTTTAGACTACACGAGGTAAGTGGACAACTCATCGTTTTTTTGAGAATGCATCAATGACTGTGAATCACCCACATTGTGCAGCTGTGCGATGCTTCACAGAATAGCTTTGGCAACAGAGAGGAGTTTGTCTGATCACTTGCATTGCTGTCCCTGAGATATTAGAGAAGGCGGTGGACATGTCTAGCATTGACCTGTTGGCACCATTGGGTCACTGTGAATGCTTTCGCACTTATCATTTGTCAGAGTGTAGAGCAAATAAAATGCAAGTAGCATTACGTGCAATCAAATTATCTCATCTCCTTCTATCAATCAATCACTGAAGACAACTGCTGTGGAAACACTCCTTAGTATGCACACTGTTTGTCATTAATAACTCCCAAAGACAAATTAATTTTACATTGTAGATGGAGCCCAGACGTTTCTCCATATAAGTCTCAGTACAACTGCAATCCTCTCCGCACCCCTCTAGAGAGAGAGACTCTGTGTGTGTACGTGTGTGTGATTAGATTAGATTAGATTACAGTGTGGAAACAGGCCCTTCGGCCCAACAAGTTCACACCGACCCGCCGAAGCGAAACCCACCCATACCCCTACATTTACCCCTTACCTAACACTACGGGCAATTTAGTATGGCCAATTCACCTGACCCTGCACATCTTTGGACTGTGGGAGGAAACCGGAGCACCCGGAGGAAACCCACGCAGACACGGGGAGAACGTGCAAACTCCACACAGTCAGTCGCCTGAGGCAGGAATTGAACCCGGGTCTCTGGCGCTGTGTGTATTCCTATTGATGTTGCTGTCAGTTTATATGATGCTGTGACCTGCTGCCCTCCCTCTCTGACCGAATTCCAGACGGTTTTCACCCTCCATCACTGTCGGTGCAATGGAGTGGAGAGGCCAACAGAATGTAGAATTCCATCACATGAAGCAATGCAGGGACCATCAGACCAGTCCCACACAAGATACGCACAAACGCTAATACACACAGTTACACACACTTATACATACATGCAGATGCAGCCATACATACACACACAGAGACACACAGATACACTGACATGAGACAAACATGGGAGTCAATCGGTATTTCTCTTTCCCTGTGGCAAATTCTCACTATTTCACCCACTCTGTAAGATGGGTAACATTGTTTCTATTTCTCTGTTTGCAGCATGTCATTTTTTTTCCTTTGAGTCTTTGGGATGTGTGTTATTATTTCTGACTCGTTTTGAATCAGTGTATGCCTTGATCACACCAGTGAGTCTGTCAGTATTTCAATTGTTCTGCAGGAGAAATTAAGGACTGCAGATGTCGGGGAACAAAGCTGAGAGTGTGGTGCTGGAAAAGCACAGCAGGTCAGGCAGCATCCGAAGACCAGGAGAATTGGCATTGCAGGCATAAGCCCTTCATCAGCTCTGTCTGTAATCCGAATTCTGACTTGGCCTGCTGTGCTTTTCCAGCGCCATACTCCCGGCTTTGATGTCCAACATCTGCAGTCATTACTTACTGACCTGCTGTACTTTTCCAGCACCAAGTTCTCTTTCAGTTATTTTGACTGGAGTGTGACACTATGACAACTTCGATGCTTGTTGATGTCATCAAACCTGAAAAAATTGTAAAGTGTGTGGAGGAAGGAGTCCAACAACAACAGGACAACGCTAACTTGGTGTAGAGTTCAGGTATATTTCATACAACTATCAATGCAGGACAGTGTGAGGTGATGCACTTTGGAAGGAAAACTGGGGTTGCAGGAGCAGAGGTACCTGGGTGTATTTGATCACAGATGATTGAAAATGTCAGGACATGTGGGGAGAGCAGTAACATTCACAGATTAGGGCCACAGCTTCTAGGTTGTGCCGGGGAAAACAGAACAGCCAGTGGATTTAAAGTGAGAATTGCCCTTCACTGAACATTGCTCCTTACTCGGTCGGTGGGACGTGGATGTTTCAGAATCTCCACATGAGGCATCCCGGTCCTCTCAGGCTCCTACCAGGGACGTCCCCACATGGCGGGGCGAGGGGGTAAGGGAACGGATATGGGGCACTCCACCACCTGGCTTGGCCCTTTCTGTCCTATTCCAGGCTGCTTCTCCTGGAACGGGAGAACGGGAGGGAGTGAGTGAGTCTGGGGCCTGCTGATATTATATTCTAGGTGGGGGGTGCGCGGAATGAAGAGGTTTTCGGTGGGGGTCTGTCCACAGTGTTGTATATATGCAGTATTATTAGTGTAGGGTGTATACTGGAGGTGAGAGAAGCGGAGAGAGGGAAGATGCTGCATATGGTGAGAGCGATGGAGCATGAGCCTTGTTCCGGGGTAGTTGCTGTAACAGATATACAGTGAGTGTGAGGGAGCAGAGAGAATACAGTGACCCTTATCCTGACAGAGTGGGGAAGGTTATTCATGCTTGTCCTGTATTGCTGGATATTTCTTCAGACTGCAGATATTGCCTGAGCTGGGTGGTGAGCTCAGACCATGCTCGGTGAGTCTGGAGGTGTAGCCCCTCTGGGAATAGAATGGACCCCCTCTGTACTAGCTTACCCACCAGGACTTCCGTGCACTTGTCTGGAAACTGTGGTGTAATTGTCCCTTATCTGCCATGTTCGGGGTAAACTGTGCAGGGCAGCTCCGGCCGAGAAAGCTCAACCGTGAGCCCATTGGCCTTTTAAAGATGGCATCGGTGCCAGTGATCACGGAATATCCAGGGGCAGCCGGACGATGTTGAGTACCTCCAGCCATGATGGTTGGTAGAATCGGGATGGCACTGAATGAGAGAGATACCATGGGGAGGGGTGGGTAGGTAATGAGGTGAGTTCAATAAGATAGCACCAGGAAACGAGCTCAGCCTCGTGTAGACGATCCCTCTGTCACCCTCAACGAAAAAGACACTGAGACAAATTATTATTAGATTCAGCCTAATTGATCGAAGTCTGCTGACCCTACTCCCAGTTACAAAGCTGCATAACAAATGTCAATCCAAAACTCTCCTGAAATCACATCAATATCTTGTTCACCCATCATTCCTGGAAGCACTGAAAAATTTTACAGGATACTGTCGAAGTGTCGACATTTCAGCATTTTGGAACCTGTGATCACATCCTTCCATTGCATGGTCTTTCAATGCTGTGGTTCTGTTCGCCGAGCTGGAAGTTTTTGTTGCAAACGTTTCGTCCCCTGTCTAGGTGACATCCTCAGTGCTTGGGAGCCTCCTGTGAAGCGCTTCTGTGGTGTTTCCTCCGGCATTTATAGTGGCCTGCCCCTGCCGCTTCCGGTTGTCAGTTTCAGCTGTCCACTGTAGTGGCCGGTATATTGGGTCCAGGTAAATGTGTTTGTTGATGGAGTTTGTGGATGAGCAACGAGCACCCGGCCACTACAGCGGACAGCTGAAACTGACAACCGGAAGCGGCAGGGACAGGACACTACACATGCCGAAGGAAACACCACAGAAGCGCTTCACAGGAGGCTCCCAAGCACTGAGGATGTCACCGAGACAGGGGACGAAACGTTTGCAACAAAAACTTCCAGCTCGGCGAACAGAACCACAGCAACGAGCACCCGAGCTACAAATCTTCTCACAAACTTTGATGGTCTTTCAATCTCTCCCTCTCTGTCAATACCGCAAACCTCTCCCATGTGTTGGTATTTAAACTGATTCCCCAACCATCTCTCTTTTGCCGTGATTTTCACACCCACAGCAACCTGTGTATTATTATGGCACAAGGGAGATATGGAGCTGTAAATAGATGGAAACTGCGCATCCTGTAACTTTCGGCATGTGTTGCAAGTTTCCCCACACTGGGCAGTGATCTAACACTATGTTACTGAGCAATGCACTGGGGTGGTAGACACAGTTCCATACCCTGGTCACATATATCATCTGGGTTTATAGATCAATGCACTGCTGTGGTCTGCATATCTTTCCACTCTGGGTAGATTGGGGTTGTATTGTACAGTACACCAGTCCGGTTTGCATAGTGCTCCCTGCTGAACACATATCTCATCTGGGTTTATCGATCAATGCACTACTGAGGTCAGCACAGTGCTCCACTCTGGACCGATTGCAGGGTTGTGTTCAGCAATACTCGAGCCTGGTTTGCGTAGTGCTCCAAGCCGAATAGATATCTCGTCTGGGTTTATGTTGCCTAGGCTGCTTCTCTGAGGTGGATTGAGAATGTGATACAACTAATGATATCAGCTGATATGGCAACGGCTTTACTTTTACTCTCATTCTCGTGATTGGACCCTTCAAATGCTGAATCCTCTGGCCAGTCCCATTCTTCAGTCGACTTCCGTAGTTCAGTAACTTGTTGTCCCATGAGTAATTGTCCAGTTCAAATGTGAGTAAAACTGCTCTTTCTGTTTTCCTGGCCTTTGGCATTGCTCACCCTGGAGCATCAGGATTCACCGCGATAAAAGTAAGGTCACTCCTCAGACTCAGCCCTCCAGTGCATATAACCCCAGCCTATTCATACCCTCCGTGTAGCTCAACATCACCCCCTCCTAACACTAGCAACATAGTTGGAAAACTTTTCTGCACTCTTTCAAGTTTAACAGCATCTTTCCTATAACAGGGAGAACATAATTCAAGGCAGTATTGCAGAAGTCGCTGAATTTAGTGTGTAGGCGGAAATGACTAGTCCAGATACTGAGGATTAGTGTCGATAATGTGGTGCTGGAAAAGCACAGCATGTCAGGCAGTACCTGAGGAGCAGGAAAATCGATGTTTCAGACAAAAGCGATCTCGGATGCTGCCTGACCTGCTGTGTTTTTCCAGTACAACCTCT
>NW_025202533.1:0-4455 GCF_004010195.1 Chiloscyllium plagiosum
GCATCTAAAAAATCGATGGGTGGAATCTTTTCCAGACTGAAATGAATGAACAGTGCTTCATTCTTATCTATATTATCTTGCACAGACATTACTGTGTACTTGCACCCACTGAAACTGTCCCACTCCTTCTCAGTGTTCCTGTATCCTCCTTGTCTTTTAGTGTCACTGTATTGTCACCAAACATAATACATTATATCATCTTCTCATCATTTGTTGAGATTATAAATGGCTGTGTCTCAAGAAATAATCTTCACTTGTATCTGAATGGCAACATGAAAATGACACATTTCTTCCGACTCTGTTTTCTGTCATTTTCCCGTTTTCACTCGAAGTCTGAATTCCCTGTCACTGCAGGCCTCATTGATAATTTGGATTCCGGCTCAAACATTTCCAACATTTGACAGTTATGCATCCTTTTGCGTGAAAATCCCTCCTTGGCCTCACATCCCCATCTTACTCGAAACTGCTGCCTCCGAACACAGGCATATGTTTTAGGTTTCTTCTCCGTACATATGCAGTCCACCCCAGGGAACAGAGAATAAATGATGCTGGTGTGCTCCTGTCGAGATCGCGTGTGTCTCAAAATGAGTTCTGAAGCATGTGAAAGGCACTCTTGTCCTAGGATGAAGATTAGTCTTTATTGTAGCTTTTGGAACCGTTAAGAATGTTTTTTATTCCAGAATGAGAATGAGAATTCCTACTGTCGTGAAACAGGCCTTCAGCCCAACAAGGTTATACTGACACACCGAACAACATCCCATCCCGACCCATTTCACCCTGAAAAATGCAGCTCACCAACACATGCTAAATTGCCAATTTAGCATGGCCAATTAAACTAACGTGCACATTTTTGGTTTGAGGGAAAAGGACGCACACAGACTCGAGGAGAGTGAACAAACTCCACACCAACAGCTATCTGAGGGTAGAACTGAATTGCGGCTGCGTGTGCTGCAAAGCAACAGAGCTGACCACTACGCCACTACAACAGGATGCTACCTGTGGCGGGTTATTTCCAGTGAGTTATTCTACTTATTTCAATTAATTGCAGAAGACCTATTTGATTCAGAATCTGTATCTTGCAAGGTGAGGAATTCTCTTGCGCTGTTGGGTTTGACTATCGACAACCACATCAAGCCACACTGCAGGGGACGCCACTGCACTGTACATTCACTCTCCCAAGCACACACCCTTCACATACTCGCAAGCTGACGCAGACCCTCTCTCATACACAGACACTCTCATAGGCACACAATTACACATCCCACATTCCCTCCCACTCATGCTCACTCTCACAGGCGTATTACCCATTACACTAACAAACACTTGACCAAGCCTACACGCACACATATACACGCACTCTCTATCACATGCAAACACACTCATATGCACACACTCACGCTGCCTCTTCCACACACGTAGACATATGAATTTATGGGGTCAATTTGTATCTGTACGATCACGTTTTAGTTTGTTCGAAAACTGCATGAATCCATGTAAAACTCCGTAAATTCCACTTTATAAATAGAACCAGCCTAACCCAGCACTGGGACAAAGACAGGCCTCACAACTTAATGCATTGTCTGAGCTGAGATGACGCTTATTTTTCGAAGAGGACGTTGCTTGACAATATTATTTAATAGACGTCCTGCGCTTTACATTTCAAAAAACAGAAAGCAACACATTCCATTCTAAAAGTTGAATGACTTGATATAAGATTGTTTAATGTATCATCACATCTTCATGATACTGTACTTATTTGGATATAAATTCTGTGTCTTATGGTCATGACCTCCTGAGAAAGGTAATGGGCTCCCAAAGCTAATGTTTACATATAAACCTGGTGTTGTGTGATTTTTCACTTTGTCCATTCCAGTCCAACACTAGCACGTCCAAATCATGGCTACTCAAACAAACAAACATTTATCCAAATAACTGACAATGTTTCAAATTATTAATCGATTCTCCCGATTGGCCAGTTATAGACATTGCCGGAAAACATCATCATCATCATCATCATCATCATCATCATCATCTAGGACTATGGTGCCTCAGCTTTTCATTTCTCATCCACAATTTTCTCACAAACACCTTCCCTGAGGAACAGTTGCAGGGCAGGCCTGGAACTGAGCTGGCTGCTCTCATTGAATCACCAACATTATTGTTTGAACATCGTGTGATTTAAGGTAGTTCAGACATCAGACACGCTCAAATGCACCTGTAATGACAACTGCAATTGTTCGGACCACAACAGTGGAATGTACCTTTGTTTATTTGCATGTTCTCCATCTCTAAACCAAGGCTTCAATGAGGTCAGTAGCTTTGGCAGCGTCCAAACTGAGCTATAGTGATCAGATTGTTGTTGAGAAAGTGCAGTTTGATAACACTGTAGATTACATGCTTGACCACTTTTTTAATGAGCTAGAATGGACTGATGGAGCAGTAATTATTTATAAGGGTGTGTGTGTGCGTGTGTGTCTTTGCATGCATGTATTTAAGGACAGGACACATCCAGATCGTTTTCCACATTCTCACTCAGGTACTAGTGTTGTAGCCCAGCAGGAATACTTTGAATGCAACGTTGTCAGGCTCCACAGCCCTTGCATTGTCCAATCCTTCCTGCCATTCGGAGATATCACACGAAATTAATCAAATGAGTTGAAGACTGCTGTCTGTGACGCAGGAGATCTTTGGATGAGCCTGAATTAAATCATCCTTTCGAAACTTCTGTCTAAACTTTGTTATGAATGTTTCAGCCTTATCTTTTATATTCTTGTCCTGTGCTCTACAATCATTAAGGAGAGATATGTTTGTGTAACACCTCCAGCAAGTTGATTGATTGCCCACCAACATTCATGACTCTATGCGACAGGGGTGCATCAATTAGGTTAGATTCCTAAGTTGTGGGTTCGCTTTCATCGATCTGTCTTCTGTTGCTTATGATTTCAGATGTGTCAGAAGGCCACTTCGATAACTTCACCACAAAGTCTGCAAAATAAGACTCCAATGAAAGAGTCTCGTATTCTTATTTTCGAACCGTTCTCAGAATGTATGCGTGCTGTAATCTGTGTGCACAACTGTCTCTGACACATTGTCCATGACATAGACATTGACATGTTGTCAGGCCAGTACCAAACACAATGTATCTTTTTTTAGATCGTGGAGTATTTCTTCTGGTGGCTGTTGAGCTTCTTCGAAAAGTAACCAATTTTCAATAATATCATGTCCTAATCTTCAGTCGAGCTCCAATTTTGATATCACTGGCATCGATGGAATCATTAAAAGTTTTTGAAATGTTTGGTGCAGCTAAAACTGCTGAGGTGGTTAATATCGCCTTTAAAGGGTCAAAGGCCGACTGGCATTCATATGTTCACTTAATGGACAGTCTGTGTGTTCATCTTCTGCAGATTCCTTGACGGTGTCACTTTACTGCCGACATTTACAGCACACGTCCAATCGAATCCACTGAGTAGGAAGAAGTGAAGTACCTTTTCGTCGAGGTTGGTCGTGGAAATTCCTCGATGGCCTTCGTCTTTGCGTTTTGTGGGGTCAACCTTCCATCGCCGATGTTATATCCCAAGAATATCATCTCTGGTTTTGCGAATTCAGTTTTGTTAACGATTATTATCAGTTTTGCTTCTCACAGTCGTTCTGTGATCTCTGCCAACTGTACCATGTGATATTTCCAGGCATTGCTGAAGATTACGACATTATCCCAATAGACTGCACAGTTTTAAACCCAGCCACAACTCTGTTCATGAGTTTTTCAAATGTGCCGGATGACTTCTTCATTCCTAAGGGCATCAATTTATACTGATGTAGCCCATTTAGGGCTACAAATGCAAATACTTCCTTTGCTGCCTCTGCTCAAGATACCTGCCAGTAATTAGGTAATACATCCAACTTCGTATTGTAACTGGCTTGTATGACTTTGTCGGTACAGTCCTCCAATCCCTGAATTTGGATAGGAGTCCGATTTTGTAACTGCATTTATTGACGCATTGGAATTGATTCGGTATTGATTCCAGTAATCCATGTAGAATAGTTGAGTACTGTTCATTTTGTAAACTAAAACGATCAGCAACCTCAACTCGCTCCAGCTTGTTTCCACGATATCCTCATCGAGGAGGCCGCCACATCCTTCTGGACACGTCAGGCTTGGAAAGGATTAAGTCGATAAAACCTTTCTTTTATTGGAGCAGTATTCCACAAGTCTACGTTATGAACAATAGAATTAGTCCTCCAGATCTGATATTTACATATGTACTTATACTGCACTAAGGAACATTTCAAATGCATTCTACGCTCATGAAATGGTTAGCTGACTGTCCGATCCCACTCCTCAAGGACTTCATCTTTTAAAACTATTTTGAGATACAGCAAAATCAACATCATCAAGATTTGATTTCTCACACTGCGGGACAGTAACTAACATAAGAATCTTTAGTTCTTTCTTCC
>NW_025202533.1:4549-6174 GCF_004010195.1 Chiloscyllium plagiosum
TTTGGTCCTATCAAATTTTCTTTAATTAATTCTAAATGGCTTCTCACTTGATGTCCGATAATTAACTGAAAGGAAATGAACTGAGTAGATTCATTTGCGGCATGGGATACGTTTATACCAATCATTCAAGTAATCCTGACAGTATCGTCTTCAAGGTCTGATGCCACCTTTCTAAAGCTCCCTGGGATTCAGGATAATATGCACTGGATTTCAAGTGCTCGAAACGTTAGCTTCCCAACACGTCCTTATACCGCCGAGCAGTAAAAATAGACCGTTGTTCTGACGAATCCCACTGGGAAGCTCATAATGTGTGAAGGGAGCTACGAACTCCTGGAGAACCCTTCCTGCCTTGGAACTCCGCAATGGAATTTCCTCCGTAAATGTGGTAGACATTTCCGTTATGTTAAAATGTTCTCGTTCCGTCACTTAGTTCTCGGGAGGAAACTTACATAAGCACTTATAACCCAAGTGAACGGTTCTTCAAATGTGGTAATTGGCAACAAAGGTGCTCCTTGTATTACCATCTGTGGCTGACATACCATTTCTCATGTATGACACGTATGGCAAAAATTAACGACAACCTTGTGCATTCCCGGACAATATAAATGACTTTGGACCCTAAGCCTGAGTCAGTCGCACTCTTCGGTGACCTCCTCCAGGCAGTTTGTGCGCTCGCGTAACACCTCATACCTGTATGCTACTGGCAACACAAACTTGTCCACTTCAGCCCATTTCTCCTCTGCACTGCCATGGTCTCCATTTCCACCTTAGGATTCTATCATTCAAATAATGACCGGCTGGAATATTCGTTGCCTCAGTATCGTCCTGTCTTGGTGTTGCAAGTCTCTTAGCCTTTCAGAACGAAACCCTTTTCTCTAACCCTCTGATGTCCAAGATTTTCCTGCACCATTACGTCAGCAGGGTGTCCGCTGACTAAACCTGGATTCCTTCATCTTTCACTTTCATCTTCTCTTCGTGCTGTGACTTAGGATCGTGGATCTGTTTACTACACAGTCTGGGAAAATACCAGTATATTTGTGTTTTACCGCCTCCGATTGTGTGTCATTCTTTGGCTTCTCCACAACAAGAGCTGTCACCCCCACCTTGGAAACTACCAAATCATTTCCAAGTACAAACAGAATTTCTTGAACTGACATTCTGTCCAACTGACATTCACTCCAACTGCAACTGCCCCAGTCTTGAGTTGGCACTCCAACCTGATCTTCTATAAAGGAACACTGAATGTCTGTCCATCTATCCAAATAATTACCACACTTTCGTGTGTCGGATCAGAAAGGGCATATATTCGCTCATCCCTTAATATCAGCGACTGTTTTGATCCTGTATCTGTCAAAATTATATCTTCCAGTCCTTCTCCAGTTATTCTGTCTAATTTATCTTTACCCAGATATTAGAATTCTTTGCAGAGTCCGGGTAATAATTTCATACTTAGCCCCTGCCTCAACTTTGCACTCTCTGGCATTTCCTCGGTTCTTCTTGTGGTTTCCTTCACTACCTGCACTCGTGCCACTGTTTCAGCTTCTTTCAGCACATCTTATTGCACAGCTCCTTTTTCTAACGAACACCAGTGCGACTTTACGTGTCCCACCTGCCGGCAATGAAAA
>NW_025202533.1:6295-7910 GCF_004010195.1 Chiloscyllium plagiosum
CTGACAGGACGATTTTTTGGCCGGAAGCTTGTCTTTTGATTAAAATGTGTATTCATCTGCTACTTCTGTTGCCCGTCTCAATTCCTAAACTTGCTGTTCCTCCACGTGAGTTCTTACGATCTCTGGAAGTGAGATTTTAAAATCATCCAGCAGGATAATCCCTCTTGAAGCCTCAAATGCTTAGCTACCTTTCAAGCACGCATCTTCTATCAAAATATCTCTGTTTAAGTCTTTCGAAATCCTTCTTTGTGTTCCTGAACCGCTGTCTGTTCCCTTATGGCACCTATTCATAAGCACTTAAAATATCCTGTTTGATCTCTTCATAACCTGTTGACCCCTCAGCAGAGAATGCATTAAATAAATAATGTGTTCCGTCTACCAGTTTAGACTAAACTAGCATTACACATCTGACCACTCCATCTACCTGGCATTTTATAAAAATGAAATTAAGACGGCTTAAACATCTTTATCAACAAAATGAGACAGAGGTTTGACGTATTTGAAAATATCACGTCCTTCTCTTTTAATCTCTATCCTGTTACCTTAAGTTTACTGAAAAGTTGCACTTTTTCATTTTCAAATTCTCTCTGCTTTTGACTCTCCCCTTCTTCTCTCTCTGTTTGCCCCACTAAGGACCTTCACTCTTTCTTCCCTTCCCCCATAACTCTTTTCTCCCTTTCTTCTCTCTCCTTGTCTTTGTGTCTCTCTCTGTCTTCTCTCTTTTTTCTCTGTTATTTTCCCTCAGCATATCTTGTAACTACATTTTCCTCAACTGTAACTTAAACCTTTCTATTCCGACTGCACTTCTCTGTTTCTCTGATACACCTATGTGTTCGAGTAATTCCCATATAATTTCAGTTTTTGTTTTCTCCTTGGTTAAAATCAAATCGAACTTCTTTGGTAATTCTCGAAGTTTGGCTATTTTCTTTCCTCCTAAAAATTCTTGGCAAATTGGAGAATCATCTTTAAACCCCATAACCTCTTCCGGAACTTTAAGAACCATTAAAATCATGTTTAAGTTAATCAACCACAAATCACCAAACTTAAACAACTTGTCTCAACTATGTTTCATTTAAAGATCTAGGACACGATCTTTAAAAACTGCTGGGCTTTTTCGTCACCGACATCTATTCAAATCTGTACAAATCTCAGACTGGATCTGTCGAAATGTGTTCAACTCACGAATCCGAGACTCAAACTGTCCAAGTCCAGGACGACGCATCTGCAAACTGTTACGACACAGGTAAACCTCTTTGTTAACTTAAACCAGCATGCAGAGAAAAGACCCACACCGTGCTGTAATCTGGTGAAGTTCGAGAGGCAGCGATCTATCCCGAATATTCATGTTTAAAGTAAAAATTAACAACATTTTTTAAAAATTCAACAAATACAATTAACTAACAATTATTTACAATTCATTTCGCCAAACCTATCCTTTACTTTTCCCTCTCCATTACTGCTCGGAATTTTTTTTTAAAATTCCGATTTATAAAAGGTATAAACACGGTTAAAAACCAGTCAGCTTGACGAGTTTCCTCTATATTTCTTCTTCGCCTTCTTTTCATTTTCATAGGGACTCTGGTTGACAGGTCGTTGATAGATAAATGTACCTTTG
>NW_025202534.1:0-6727 GCF_004010195.1 Chiloscyllium plagiosum
TAGCATTCACAGAGGGAGAACAAGCTAACGTTCTGAGTCTAGATGATTCTTCATCTTAATCAATACAGTTAAATATTTTTAGTGTCATTGCATTTTGATATCAACATGATCATTTTGCTGTTATTTGAATGTAGTTTGCTTACATTTGTTGAATAGCAGCAGCAACAAAATTCCGCCAGCATTTTGATCAGTCTAACAACGGTACATATTCTTTTGTTTAGCTGGTGAACAAATGCAAAATTATGACGGACGGAGTAAATGTGGGACAAATACAATGTACTTCAATGAAAGGAAGAAATGGAAAAGGTAAAGTTCAAAGATCAGCTGTGTTACTGGCAATATTCCCTGATGAGTATCAGACACTCCAGGATAGAATGTTACAATTTCAGGAAAGGCTGAGAAGTAACTGTGGCTATCAGAATGGTAAACAGCATGGCAGGCATCTCAGGAGACTGCATAGTCTGAGCACAACTTGCAGATGAATGGTATTTGGTGCTTGGCCACTGGGTAGACCACCTATGAACAAAAACAGTTGTTTTATCCCCTTATACATGATCTGTGGCAGCAGGAGAGATCATCTAGGCTCACAATCCTGCTACATGGAAACACAAAATTCAGTTTACTGAAACAGCTCATGACACCAATTGGATGGTCAGGCTGGTTGTAAACAGGTCTTGGCAGTGTGGCTGTGGAGGGAGGTAACTATCTGTCCTTCTGTGGTTCCATTCAAGCCCGGGTGTCCTTGGAGATGGGGCGCAGAATGTCCATCTCAATGCCTTTAGAGGGATGGAACACCACAGAGGCATACAGTGTTTTATTTCCCGTCCAACTCCATTCGATTTTATCCCTTCCCTCTCTTCCTACTACGTCCCCTGCCATGTTTATATTTGGTATTGCATTGCCCAAAATAGGCTGCGCTTGTAAATCATCAATTGGATACAGATGAGTTTTTACTGGTGGTGGCTGCTCGTTATACCAAAAAAACAACAAAAGAAGTTGCAGTGGGAAAGAACTCATTTTTGTGTGATAACACTTCTGGGTAGAAACATATACTAATAAAACACAGCAATGAAGGGCTCCTATGGTGCAGGATTAGAATTCTTAAGTGTGTTCAAGTTCAGCCTGCTATCCTAAATGTGTAATATCTATGGGCAGAGTGATTGGAAATAACTAATGAGAACTGAAACAATTTATGTTTTTGACTCTGTCATGTAGGAGGAGAAAGAGACCATTAATCCTTTTGAAATTGCTACATAGAGACAGGAAGAGTCTGCGAGTAAAATCGCACAATTATTTATTGCAAATTAATATTTTGTATCAATGGTTGAAAGTAGAAGGTTTTCGGTGTGATATTTCTTTAACTTTTTACATCAGATTTTTTAATTGCATGTTTTGTTCACTTTCTTCCGACAGATGATGATGGAAAAGGAATTAGTCAATTGCTGAATAGTTACAGCGACAGGGAGTTCAACCTGATTACCCAATTCTACTGTGAGAGATTGGAGGATGCAATATTAGACTTGGTGGAGAGCATTGCCCTGACATTAACAGCAACTGGTTCATTGAGCAATGGAAATTACGCTGTAAGTTATATGATAGAATAATGGAAAAATTCTATTATTAATCAGTAAAATGATTGAAGTGGGCATGTAATTGAAGGAACCTTGGGAAATTTAAGGAAAAGTAACAAGGTTGTGCATCTAATTAATGATATGAAAAACAATAAAAGTAAGGGTCAGGAGTACAAAAATAAAAATGCACCAGAAAATAGAAAATATTTTTTTCAAAGAAAAAAAAGTAATGAAAAGTTGTTTACTTGAAGGACCGATAACGAACTGAGAGCAAAACAGAAATTAGTGAGTGGGAC
The DNA here is from genome assembly GCF_004010195.1 of Chiloscyllium plagiosum. Lineage (NCBI taxonomy): Eukaryota > Metazoa > Chordata > Chondrichthyes > Orectolobiformes > Hemiscylliidae > Chiloscyllium > Chiloscyllium plagiosum. The sequence goes on from NW_025202534.1 coordinate 1,868, forward strand.
CCCATGGCTTAGTGGTTAGTGGATGAAATCATGTGATGATGAAAACCACATGTCAGAGAATGTCAGGATACCAGATCAGTTTTAGCGAAATGGATGAAATGCCATGATGAATATTTCACTGGGAAGAATAGCTTGTGTGTGCTATGCAAGCAACAAGATCCTAGCAGAGAGCACAAATAAAAATACCATGGTGGGGAGGGATTGGTGTCAGCGGTTTTAAGGGAGACGCTGGAATACCCAGTGAGTTCAGTTTCCAAATCGGTTATGATGGAATTCTTCAGTTTATGTTGTATGCAGCTGTTGGTTTAAGCCCTTACACTTTGGTCATTGTGTCATTCATTACTGAAAGAGCTAAGTTTGGCTCGACCTAGAAATAAGTGAAACGTTGTCACGGGGCGGCACGGTGGTTCAGTGGTTAGCATTGCTGCCTCACAGCACCAAGGTCCCAGGTTCGATTCCAGCCTCAGGCAACTGTCTGTGTGGAGTTTGCACATTTCTCCCTGTGTCTGTGTTGGTTTCCTCCAGATGCTCCGGTTTCCTCCCACAGTCCAAAGATGTGCAGGTCAGGTGAGTTGGCCATGTTAAATTGCCCATAGGTTAGGTGTGTTAGTCAGAGGGAAATGGGTCTGGGTAGGTTATTCTTCGAAGGGCCTGTTTCCACACTGTAGGGAATCTAAAAAAAATAAGAAATATGTTGTCAAGTTTTAAACAGGTCACCTTATGAAGTTCAAGTTCAAGTACCAGTAAGGTGCCACTCATGTCACTGAGGCAGGTAATGTTGAGGGACTCTTGAAGAAGTGTCCTGTCCAGATCATTGAAAGTGAGGAACTTCACCCCTTGTGAAGTTTTCTTGACTTGGTAGTGTTCCATGTTATTCATGTCCGGTGAGTTTAGCTGAGAAATCTCTGGACACTGTTCTAATTACTTTTACTAATCAATGTGCTCCGTAGTGTGCTCTATCAAAGTCTGTTCCCATATTTGCCTCTTGTTAATTCTGGATGTTGAATATAAACGGTGCATAAATTCTGGCCCACTGTCATAAATGTATTAAGTAAAATCTGTTGCTGTATGTTGCTGGAGAATTATTCAGCTTTTTTCGCTGACTAAGTTCCTTGAACTCACTGTGTCTACTTTTTAGATGAAGGTAATTGGTCTCTTGTCAAATCATAATGTAGATTTTCCACGTGCTCATGTGTCACATTGTAAAACGTACAAAGCAAACTGGTAAATGTGACTTGAAATTAACACGCAGAGTTCATTCAAAATGGTTTCTTGTAACTACAAAATATTTTTAAACAAAAGAAAAACAAGTTACATGTAATGAATACAGTAAATAATTTGCCATAGTGAATATCCCTGTCACCAAGAATGACCACTGCTTGAAAATTTATCAATTCATATTGAAGGAAAGAGCCTTTCATGCTTGGATAGATGACATACATTTATAAAAGTATATCATGCCAGCTATTCCACAGTAAAAAAAAAAGCGGCAAGTACTTCACACAGAGGGTGGTGGGTGTCTGGAGTGTGTTGGCAGCAGAGGTGGTAGAGGCAGGCACAGCAGATTTATTTAAGATGCATCTGGACAGATGCATGAGTAGATTAGATTAGATTATTTACTTACAGTGTGGAAACAGGCCCTTCGGCCTTACAAGTCCACACCGCCCCGCCGAAGCGCAACCCACCCATACCCCTACATTTACCCCTTACCTAACACTACGGGCAATTTAGCATGGCCAATTCACCTGACCTGCACATCCTTTGACTGTGGGAGGAAACCGGAGCACCCAGAGGAAACCCACGCAGACACGGGGAGAACTTTACTCCACACAGTCAGTCGCCTGAGGCGGAAATTGAACCCGGGTCTCTGGCGCTGTGAGGCAGCAGTGCTAACCACTGTGCCACCGTGCCGCCCACATCTTGGTTAGAGATAGTCAGCATGGCTTTGTGAGGGCAGGTCTTGAGTAGGTGTGGAGCAGAGGGATGCAGATGCTTAGGAATTGGGCGACAGGTTTAGACAGTACATTTGGATCGGCTTAGGCTTGGAGGGCCGAAGGGCCTGTTCCTGGACTGTAAATTCTCTTTGTTCTTTGTAAGCACACACGTTGAAAAGGCAACACTTCATGCAGTTGCAGTGATGTTAATGTTGTGTCTGTTGGTGAGCTGAAGGATATTTATGACTTCAGTTATTGGAGTTTCATGATGTTATCAGAACTAGTTACCCAAAATGCCCCAAATACCATACACGACCGTTGATATCCTTTCAATTCTTGCTGCAATAAAATCCTGGAAATTACAAACTTTTCAATGTTTCCTACAAAATTTCTAATTTATTGTTTTGGATTTCCTTTTTGTTTCTTTGGATATAGCAGTGAAACTAGTCCACTTTTAATGTAGGAATTCATTGAAGGTGTTGTGGTTCTAGCATCAAATGCAATGCACAACAAACTATTAAAGTGACAACATGGATCTCATGTTCGCATCATAGTTCAAGTGTTATGGATTCAAACCCAAACCCCAAAACTTCCACTTCCAATATTGTAGAATCCAGTTTTGTTTATCACATGACTTGTTAACTGCAAGTTTCATGTCATATCGAATAGATTCCTCTACTCCTGATGAAGGGCTTTTGCCCAAAACATCGATTTTCCTTATTCTCGGATGCTGCCTGAACTGCTGTGCTTTTCCAGCACCACTCTAATCTAGAATCTGGTTTCCAGCAACTGCAGCCCTTGTTTTTGCCTACTACTAATGTCTCCCTCATAGTTCTTCTTCACAAGTGGAGGCAAGGTCTCAACAGTGTGCTGAGATGAATATTCGTCACCAATCAAACATCATTAATGTAACAGCTTTTCACAATTACGACACTGCTGTTTATCATTTTCTCTCTTTCATTGTTTTCCTTTCTATTTCTTCTTTTTCTTGTTTCTTTCTGGTTTATTTCATTGTTCTTCCTTTGTTTCTTTCTTTCCCATCTTTCTTTTTCCCTCATTTCCTCCATCAATTCATTCTTCCATTCCGTTCCTTCATCTATTGTTTCCCTTTTCCCATTTCCCTTTCTATTTTACCTGTTCTTCTCTTTTATTCCAGTATATCTGTAATCTGTCAGAGCATCAACAGAGAAAGGAAGCAACAAAACATCTTCTGAACACAGTGACCAAAACCAATGGCTGCAGAGAACGAATATTTTGGGAAACATTGGTGAAAATGCAAGAATCAAAGCCAAAACTGAAACTCATTCTGAAAGAAATTCAGAGCAGAGGTATTGTACAGTCCAAGTATTTCTAGCAATCAAACATGGTTGCCTCTTTAATGGGTGAGGCTGCCACACACTACTAATGAAATGAAACATCCTTCCCAGGTTTTGACTTGCTTTATAATGCATGCATCGGAGAGATGGAAGGAGAGGTATCAGATCACCTCAAAGGTAAGTCAAAATAAAAGTAATCGTTAATCATAAAAACGTACCGCATTAATTAAGTTCTAACATTTTATTTGTGTCTCACATTTTATCACTGAAAGGAAACAAACCCCTCCAAATTATTACCATGAACTGTTTCTATAAAATGCAATTCAAGTTACAACACGAAGCAAATGAACTGGAACTTGGGCATGGACAGTGTTCCATCTGCCACAGATTATATGCCACATGTGTGATATTGAGCTTTGTTGGAAATTGCTGAATGCTCATTTTGATTTTCCCAGCTGCTCTGGTGCAGACTGAGCCGAACCTTCCAGTTTTAGATGCTGAATCACAAAGTCACATTCAGTTTTGCAAGTCAGTTGGTTTCAAAATCTTCCCTGGTACTTTGTCAGGCCACTATTTCTTTTCCCTTCAGTCACATCAGGGTCTGAAAAGACGTCTTGCTTTTACTGTCAATACAAGGCCTTCGGGTGGCTTTATGCAAATGTAAACCTCAATATCGCCAGAGTCTCGGAGTCTACAAAGTCTGTATTGGGCTGGAGTCACAAAGAGCTCCAGACCCAGTTAAAGCTTAAATCAAATACATGACAGACTGAGTAAAGATGATGTTATTTATAGGATCACAATTGGTTCTAGACTAGATACTGATGAAGTCACATCTGATGAATACAGAAGTTAGAGTGTGGTCCCATAGTTTGGATAGATTGAACTGATATGTATGTATTGGTTGAAGAAGGTCTTGATTCATATGTCGGCTCCACCCTGGGCAATGACTTGAAACGCACATTGACCTAATGAAGGTGAGGATATGGGTCACGTACAGAAACAGAATCTTTAAACATCCAAGTGTCATATTTCTACCGACTGCATATGTACTAGAGTTCAACATGTATCAGATTGCACACATGTTGTTTGGGCATTGAATGAAGGCACAAATAGGGCTACAATGATATTAGCTTGACCTAATTGATCAACCAGGACTAGATAAGGAATTGTTTTTCAATAAGTCACATATCCCAGAAACACATTTCTACACACAGTGCTGAAACATTGGATTTGTGAAGAGCCCATATTTGCTGAAATCTTACTGACGTAGAGTGACTGTGTCAAAGACTGTACTCAATTGTCTGGCCAGGCAATTAGTTGACTTGGGAACATATTTAGGCTCATATCGAGCTAAGATTTGCTTCGTCTATGTCTCGGACTTGTTAAAACATGAAATCAAATATGGGTTGAAACTTTATTGCTGGAACAGCACAGCAGGTCAGGCAGCATCCAGGGAACAGGAGATTCGACGTTTCGGGCACAGGCCCTTCTTCAGGAATGTGCCCGAAACGTCGAATCTCCTGTTCCCTGGATGCTGCCTGACCTGCTGTGCTGTTCCAGCAATAAAGTTTCAACTTTGACCTCCAGCATCTGCAGACCTCACTTTCTCC
>NW_025202534.1:7297-7911 GCF_004010195.1 Chiloscyllium plagiosum
ACAAATAAGAACAATGCCAACATAATTTTGATCATTGTCATGAAAGGTATACAAGATCAACACAAGCAACACCTCCTCCACCAAACCGAGCATGTGGTCAAACACACCATCAAAGGAGACAGCAAAATAACGACCATTTCCCTCACTGATCGATATACAGAGCTTATCATTATTTCCACTCTGCGTGAACGGAGACTAGTGGAACATGAGCTCCTTTCCAGAGGCAGGGAACATGAAGAATGGCAGCGGAAGTACGTCACCAGCGAACTTGAAAAAATCCGGATTGATCAATTATTCAGGAGCAGTTTTGGCCACTCCAGCCTGTCTGGCACCACGGTGGTTAGCGGAGTGGCTGGCATTGGTAAGACAACAATGGTGCAGAGGATGGTCCATGAATGGGCAGCAGGAAACATCTATCCTCAGTTCCAATTTGTTCTACATTTCACATTTCGAAATCTTAATGCCATCAACAGAGCCGTTTGTCTGACTGAAATGGTATTGGATCAGTAGCCTTATTTAAAAAAAGATAATTGAAGATATCTGGAAGAAACCTGAATATCTTCTCTTGGTTTTTGATGGAGTAGATGAGTACAAACACCAGATTGATTTCACTG
>NW_025202535.1:0-7911 GCF_004010195.1 Chiloscyllium plagiosum
ATTAGACAGAACCATACAAAGACTCCAACTCTTGGTCCAGCTTTGTCCTTCACCATACTTACATTTGAATCAAATTAATTAGATCACTATTCCCTTAATATTGTATTTTACCTTCAAGATGGCAGTGCTAATAAGCGTGGAAGGTACCGCATTAGGTGTGTCATGAGATTCACACTTTCCGCTGAGTGAAGGTGTTGGAGGGAGGGCGTGATTGTGGATGCAGACCATTCATGTGGGCTGCTTCGCCTTCAATTGTTCAAACTGTTTCAGTACTGCTGGAGCTGAATTCATTCAGACAGGTGGAGATTATACCACCATACTCCTGACCTCAAACACGGAGGTAACGGGAGCTTTGGAAAGACAAGCGAAATGTTACGAGCTGCAGGATTCATATCTTCTGATCTGATCTTCTATTCATAACAGTTGTATAATCTTGGATAAACATGAGAATGTTCATATCATTGGATGCAGCAATGATAATGGATGTTGAATGGCGAATATGAGCTGGTTTATGATGGTTATTTCCAGATATTCATGTGCACAAATGTTACTTGTCACATGACAGCGTAAGCCTGACTGCTGTCCAAGTCTTGCGACTGCTTGGCTGATTTTGTAATCTGAGGAGTTGAGAATTATAAACTCATGAGCAAACATCACTTCATCTGAGCGAATGAAGGAGCGACCTTGCAGACAGATATTCATGTGCACAAATGTTACTTGTCACAAGACAGCGTAAGCCTGACTGCTGTCCAAGTCTTGCTACTGCTTGGCTGATTTTGTAATCTGAGGAGTTGAGAATTATAAACTCATGAGCAAACATCACTTCATCTGAGCGAATGAAGGAGCGACCTTGCAGATAGCTGGTTTTGGAAAGTACCTGATGCCTTTGTTCTTCCAGATGGCGGTGGGTTTAGAAGGTGTTGATGCAATGAATCTTATAGATGGTGTACACTACTACCACTGAGCATCAGTGGTGGAGGGAATGGATGTTCGTGAAAGTCATAGCAATTAAATATGCTGGTGTTGTCCTGGGTTATTATTGGAATGTAATCCATCACAGGCACTGCGGAGTTAGCAGTTGAGTTACTCGCTGCCGAACTCCTGGTTCTTGAAGTTTAGATTAGAGTGGTGCTGGAAAAGCACAGCAGGTCAGGCAGCATCCGAGGAGCCGGAAAATTCACGTTTGGGGCAAAAGCCCTTCATGAGGATTCCGGATGAAGGACTTTTGCTCGAAACGTGGATTGTCCTGCTCCTGGGATGCTGCCTGACCTGCTGTGCTTTTTCAGCGCCACTCTTATCTAAACTCTGGCTTCCAGCATCTGCAGTCCTCTCTTTTACCTCCTGGGTCTTGAAGGCAATATTATTTATATGGTGATGCCAGGGCAATTTCTGACCATGGTAGCACCCAGGATGCTGATTGACACCATGTTCAGATATGAGTGATGGCAATATCATTGAAAATCAAAGTATAATGAGTTGATTCTTTATTGTCCGGTTTGTCTACTACTTTTCGTGGCTTGAACTCTACTTCTTTGTTTTTGAGACAAAACCTGGATATTTCCAAGGCATGTTTCATTTAACATGTGCTGTTCCAGGAATGGTATAATCGGTGAACATTCCCAGGTCTGACCTGATGATGGAGAGTGGGTCATTGCAGCAGTTGAAAATAGTTGAGCCGAGGACACTCTCTGTCCTGCGGAAGGCCTGCAGAACTTATCTGCCTTGATGTTCAGAGTAATTAGTCTCACTGCCCCTTTGGAATTCCGATTTTTCAAACGAAGCTTGCAATGCGGTCAGTAGCTGAGTGAGCTTGATGGGACACTAACTGAACATCAGTGAGCAGGTTATTGCTGATCGATCACATTATTGCTGACACCTTCCTTCACATTTAAATGGTACACCATCCACCGATGGGTCAATGACTCGCTGCAATGCAAGTGTCCTGCTTTTTGTTTACAGGACAAACTTGGGCAATTTATCCCACTGTTGGTAATTATCAGTTTTGTTGCTGGAATGGAACAGCTTTGCTAGGACATGACAACCTCAGGATTTAAATCACACTTTCCAGTGTTTCCAACCATTACTTAAATCTGTGTGGAATGACGCGAATTGACTGAAGATTGGACTGACATGCTGGGTCCCATTGAAGGAGACTGAAATGGATCATCTGCTCAGCCCTTCTGGTTGAGAATTGCTGCCAATGCAGGATTTTTTTTCCTGATGTGCTGCTGTCCCCATAACTGCAGATTTCCTTTTTTTAGACAGTAGCCTCGTTCTCCAATGTTTTTTCATTGTATGTTATCATTTTCTAATAAATGTGGCAGAAATAGATCTGAACCTTTGATGGTGGGATCACGGAGCTTTGTCCATCACTTGCTGCCTATGGTTTTCAGCATGGAAGACATTCTGTTTGGTAGGTGAAGACAACAGCTTTGCCAGGTTGTCCCTTCATGTCAAGGTCTGCCTGGTGCTGCTCCTCACACGTCCTTCTGCTCATTGAACCAGGGCGAATCCCTGGATTGATGCTTCCGATGGAGTAGAAGGAACGTCGGGTCATGTGATCGCAGTCTGAATGAGTTTTACAGACTATGATTCTGTTGCTGCCCATGACCCACTGCCCCTCATGAACACCTCGTCGAATATTTCACGATCTGGTTGAGGTCTGTCCCATTCAGCACGCAGGTTGCTGCATAAAATGTTGGGAAGGGTCTAACAAATGTGCAGATGGCCAATACCTCCACAAGGACTGTGCATTGCCCATTTTTAACGATATATTATGTGGAGAGGTGTATTTGCAGCCGGAAGATTAAGGACGATTATCTCATTAATATGCTTCCCTTTTATTGATTTCATCATGAGTTGTCGAGCAGTCACGAGATCAAACATCAATGCTGGGCACTATATTGACAGTTCTCAAGGTACTTCCACCCCGCTCCCCCACCCCAACCCACCCCACCCCACCTGCTGCCTGACTGTGTCTTGTCATTGGGATAGAACTTACCAGAGAGGATGTTGATGCTGCCTGATACAGAGCCTTGCTCACAGAATCCTGTTTTAATGTTAGTGTCTGCATTTTGCTTGATTAGTCTCTGTGAAATATATGGCAGGTTACTTTTACATACTGTTCAATGAAGATTTAATATCACGGTATTTCTTTAAAATTATAAGAAAAAAACAAACAGCATCATATTTCAGTCAACAATTATTGAAATGAACATGAAATAAACTACCATTTCACTCACTCTGTTTGTTTTCTCATTTCTTTTTGAATTTCACCCCTCCACATTTCTCAAACCGCTCAGTATTCTGTTGCATTGAGAATAAAGCGAAATATTGTACAATCCAGTGACTGTATTAAACAGCTGGTTCATGTTCAGGTTAAGGCATCATCTTGTAGTCAGCAAACCTATTGAAAACGACTTTGTAAAATGTTTGAAATGAGACACAGTGCCCCTCGGCCTCACCACTGTCTCCAAAACACTGACCATCTCCAAAATCTGGCCGGAGAGCTTCCGGACTGGAACTGGACAGTTATTCACATATTCTGTCACAACAGACCAGTTGGAGACATAGATGAACATCAAAGGTATGTGTGGGGTGGACTGACCAATGGACCAGCATATGTCTGCGTGTTGGTCTAAACGCAGTACAACATTTGTAAAATCTCATCTGACAGCAAGCATGTCCTCCAAGTTTATCTCTTCTGGCATGCCATTTGAATTCTGTAATTCTGCACATTGAACCCTATCCTGAATGAATGTGTTATGAATGTGATGGATATCTGCAGTATTTGGCAATTACGTTGTGTCCTTCAAAAATCATATCCAGTGTCTTGTCAGTTCCACAACATCAGAATTGAAGCAGAATTGTGGAACTCTGTTGTCAGCATGGTCCCAACCCAAACTCCTTGTGTGTGACTGAGCTGGAAATGTCTGAGTAGTATTATTGTAGAATTGTTCTGATATTTAACAGCAAAGTCTATTTACACAAGATCCGACATCCATGGATCGTCTCTAATTTTGAATTGTTCAATAAGCACAAAAGGCACCAATTTATTCGGTTTAAGTTTATGACTCAGTATGATGAAAACAATGTACAAATGACACTAAGGGGTTTTGAAATGAGACAGGTTACCACACCCAAGAACTAATTATTGTTAAGTGTTCTCTGTATTGAAAAAAATAAATCTGCTGAAGGTTGCTAAGGAGACTGAAATGGATCATCTGCTCAGCCCTTCTGGTTGAGAATTGCTGCCAATGCAGGATTTGTTTTCCTGATGTGCTGCTGTCCCCATAACTGCAGATTTCCTTTTTTTAGACAGTAGCCTCGTTCTCCAGTGTTTTTTTCATTGTATGTTATCATTTTCTAATAAATATGGCAGAAATAGATCTGAACCTTTGATGGTGGGATCACGGAGCTTTGTTCATCACTTGCTGCCTATGGTTTTCAGCATGGAAGACATTCTGTTTGGTAGGTGAAGACAACAGCTTTGCCAGGTTGTCCCTTCATGTCAAGGTCTGCCTGGTGCTGCTCCTCACACGTCCTTCTGCTCATTGAACCAGGGCGAATCCCTGGATTGATGCTTCCGATGGAGTAGAAGGAACGTCGGGTCATGTGATCGCAGTCTGAATGAGTTTTACAGACTATGATTCTGTTGCTGCCCATGACCCACTGCCCCTCATGAACACCTCGTCGAATATTTCACGATCTGGTTGAGGTCTGTCCCATTCAGCACGCAGGTTGCTGCATAAAATGTTGGGAAGGGTCTAACAAATGTGCAGATGGCCAATACCTCCACAAGGACTGTGCATTGCCCATTTTTAACGATATATTATGTGGAGAGGTGTATTTGCAGCCGGAAGATTAAGGACGATTATCTCATTAATATGCTTCCCTTTTATTGATTTCCTCATAACTTGTCACAGAGTTGTCGAGCAGTCACGGGATCAAACGTCAATGCTGGGCACTATATTGACAGATCTCAAGGTACTTCCACCCCGCTCCCCCACCCCACCCCACCCCACCCCACCTGCTGCCTGACTGTGTCTTGTCATTAGGATAGTACTTACCAGAGAGGATATTGATGCTGCCTGATACAGAGCCTTGCTCACAGAATCCTGTTTTAATGTTAGTGTCTGCATTTTGCTTGATTAGTCTCTGTGAAATATATGGCAGGTTACTTTGACATACTGTTCAATGAAGATATAATATCACGGTATTTCTTTAAAATTATAAGAAAAAAACAAACAACATCATATTTCAGTCAAAAATTATTGAAATGAACATGAAATAAACTACCATTTCACTCACTCTGTTTGTTTTCTCATTTCTTTTTGGATTTCACCCCTCCACATTTCTCAAACCGCTCAGCATTCTGTTGCATTGAGAATAAAGCGAAATATTGTACAATTCAGTGACTGTATTAAACAGCTGGTTCATGTTCAGGTTAAGGCATCATCTTGTAGTCAGCAAACCTATTGAAAACGACTTTGTAAAATGTTTGAAATGAGACACAGTGCCCCTCGGCCTCACCACTGTCTCCAAAACACTGACCATCTCCAAACTCTGGCCGGAGAGCTTTCGGACTGGAACTGGACAGTTATTCACATATTCTGTCACAACAGACCAGTTGGAGACATAGATGAACATCAAAGATATGTGTGGGGTGGACTGGCCAATGGACTAGCATATGTCTGCGTGTTGGTCTAAACGCAGTACAACATTTGTAAAATCTCATCTGACAGCAAGCATGTCCTCCAAGTTTATCTCTTCTGGTATGCCATTTGAATTCTGTAATTCTGCACATTGAACCCTATCCTGAATGAATGTGTTATGAATGTGATGGATATCTGCAGTATTTGGCAATTACGTTGTATCCTTCAAAATCATATCCAGTGTCTTGTCAGTTCCACAACATCAGAATTGAAGCAGAATTGTGGAACTCTGTTGTCAGCATGGTCCCAACCCAAACTCCTTGTGTGTGACTGAGCTGGAAATGTCTGAGTAGTATTATTGTAGAATTGTTCTGATATTTAACAGCAAAGTCTATTTACACAAGATCCGACATCCATGGATCGTCTCTAATTTTGAATTGTTCAATAAGCACAAAAGGCACCAATTTATTCGGTTTAAGTTTATGACTCAGTATGATGAAAACAATGTACAAATGACACTAAGGGGTTTTGAAATGAGACAGGTTACCACACCCAAGAACTAATTATTGTTAAGTGTTCTCTGTATTGAAAAAAATAAATCTGCTGAAGGTTGCTTTTGTTGCTTGCCGTCATCATTTCACTCACTCTGTTTGTTTTCACATTTCTTTTTGGATTTCACCCATCGACATTTCTCAAACCGCTCAGCATTCTGTTGCATTGAGTACCCACTGTCTGATATAAGCTTTTCTTTTCTTTATCTGTGTTTATAGATATCCAGTGAGCTCTGGGTTCAGCCGCAAGACCATTTTTACTTTGTGAGAACAGATTTTCTGGGAACAAATATAATCTCTTCTCAAAATGCCTGCCCCTGCTCTGATTTTCATTGATCTTCTCGTTCTGTTTCCTTTTCCCTTGAATTAAATCTCATTTAATTTTGATAAAATTAGACAGGACAATACTATGACTCCATTTCTTGTACTATCTTTGTCCCTTACAATTTTAAAGTTCGAATCAAATTAAATTGATCACTATTCCCTAAATATTGTCCTTTAATTTCCAGATGGCAGTGGTAATGAGCATGGAACGTGCTGCCTTAGAAATGCCATGGCACTCACACCTGTTGCTGAGTGACGGTAGTGGAATGAGGGAGTGATTGTGGATAGGTATCTTTCAAGTCGGCTGCATAGTCATTAATCGTTCAAATTGTTTCAGTACTGTTGGAGCCGAACTCATTCACACAAGTGGAGATTATTCCATCACATTCCTGACTTCAAACGTCGGAGATAATGTATAGAGTTTAGCACGACAGAAGAAAACTTACTTGGTGCAGGATTCATATCTTCTGATCTGATGTTCTTACCATTGTAGTTGTTCCATCTTGAATTAACCCGTCAATGGACTCAGAAATGGTAAAATCTTTGAATGTTGAATGGGAAGATGAGATGCTTTATGGTAGTCATTGTATAATATTGTGGTGGCACAAATTTTACTTGTCACTTGTTAGGCCAGACCTGACTGTTGTCCAAGTCTTGCGGCATTTGACTGATTTTGTGATCTGAGGAATTGAAAAATATAAACTCATGAGAAAACATATGTTATCTGAATGTATGAAGGAACGAGCTTACTGTTTTTTGCAAAGAGCCTGCTGCCTTTTTTTCTCCTGGATGTCAGTGGGTTTAGAATTTGTTGGCGCAGTGAACTTGTCGATGTTGTGCACTGCTATCACTGAGGGAAATGATGTTCGTGAAAGTAACAACAATTACACGTGCTGCTTTTCTCCTGGGTTATTCCTGGAATGCAATTTATCAAAGGCTTTGAGGAGTCAGCAGCTGAATAACTCACTGCCGAACTCGTGGCTACTGATCTACTCTTGAGCACAGTGTTATTGATATGGCGATGCCAGGGCAATTTGTGATCATGGTCGGACACCGGATGCTGATTAATACTACATTCAGACGTCAGTGATGGTAATGTTTTTGAAAACCAATGAGAAATGATTTAATTCTTTATAGTATTCTTTATTGAAAGTGTTGTCTTGAGAATTACTCGATATTTGTCAGAAAAAAGATAATCTGGATATTTTCCTAGTCTAATTGCATTGAATATGGCCTATTTCAGGAATGGTATAATCAGTGAACATTCTCAAGTCGATCTTTAAGATGGAGAGAGTATCATAGCTCAAGATATTTGAGCCTCAGACACTCTATTTCCTGCGAAAGAGCTACAGAATTCTTCTGGGGTTCGGTTTACCCACATT
>NW_025202536.1:0-2842 GCF_004010195.1 Chiloscyllium plagiosum
TCTAACCTTGCTAATCAGTCTCCCATTGGGAACTTTTTCGAAACCTTTACTGAAGTCCATATAGATAACGTCTACCCCTCTGCCCTCATCAATCCTCTTTGTTACTTCCTCAAAAAACTCAATCAAGTTTGTGAGACATGATTTCCCATGCACAAAGCCATGTTGACTATCCCTAATCAGTCCTTGCCTTTCCAAATGCATGCACATCCTGTCCCTCAGGATTCCCTCCAACAACTTGCCCACCACCAAAGTCAGGCTCACTGGTCTATAGTTCCCTGGCTTGTCCTTACCACCCTTGTTAAACAGTGGCACTACGTTAGCCAGTCTTCAGTCTTCCAGCACCTCACCAGTGACTATACATATTACAAATATCTCAGCATGAGGCCCAGCAATCACTTCTCTAGCTTCCCACAGAGTTCTAGGGTACACCTGATCAGGTACTGGGGATTTATCCATCTTTCCTTGTCTGTAATATGGACATTTTGCAAGGTGTCACCATCTGTTTCCCGACATCTTTATATCTTCCATATCCTTTTCTCCAGTAAATACTGATGCAAAATACTCGTTTAGTACCTCCCCCATACTTCCTGTGCCAGGAAAAATATTCTGTTGTGTTGGATTTCTGAAAGCCCCCGGGTCTGTTGGGTCGTCGTAAGCTCGTCATGGAGAATATCCCTTTGGACTTTCTCACCAGTATGGTGCACCAAAAAGCGGAGATTTATATAAGATATGGCAACCCTTTTTGGATTATCGGGATACAGGCTGATCTGCCAATCGAAAAAAGGGCTTTTATATAGCCATGACGATATTGTCTAATGAATCTAATATGAAGAATTGTGAACATATGAATGTGTATCAGTTAATGCTCTCGAAGAACAAGAGCGATCGTTTTGTTATTCTGAGACGTATTATTTATTTACTATTTATTGTTTGTTTTTGTTTTTTCTTCTGTCCGTTAAGAGACTTTAACTTATTTTGTTCAGTTAGTTGAGTTTTTTGTTATTGGTTTAATTTAATAATAAGGATCTGTTTTTCAGTAAAAAAAAATTAAAAAATTAAAATGGTAACTTTGATAGAATAGAGTCCCAAAGAACTCTCATTAGATAGACCACTCATGGTGGTTTACGCTGAATGTCACCACACCTCAGGTGATGGGGTGAGGTTGAGAAAGCATCCCCTTCATGGTAACCTCAGTCAGTGCGGGGAATTGAAGCTGCGCTGGTGGCCTAACTCTGCATCACAAACCAACCATCCAGCCAACTGAGTGGGAGACTGTATAACTGTCACACACAGAATCAGTCACAGACAAAGTGCAAGAGAAACTTTCATGACAAGAAAAAAAGTATATTTGAGATAACGGTCATCATAACGGCTGAGGATAAAAACGTTCTCTGCTAGAAATTGTATTTTACTATGAGAAAAGTGTTTGGAAGCTGTCTTTGGCTGAAGACAATAAGGTGAGACAAGTGAAATAACCATAATGACTAATTGTGATTGGATATCGATAACCATAAAATAAGTGCATGTTTTTGATTCGTCTGTGGAAAGCATCCTGACTATTGTAAGAATTTATAAAGCAGATGAAATATATTGTTAGGAGAGTCCGTCCCCATGGGAAATGACCTTCGAAACACATGCGAGAAGAAACACGGGGTAAAAGGTTTCTGAGAATCATCTGCTCGCTAACAGGAAGCTAGGAGTTGAATGACTGAAAGTTCCTGTAACATGGAGCTGAGAAAACCAAACCATCACATCACCCCCAAACGTATTGAATGTTGGAGCATGTTTAAAGTACCGAATGGCCTCATCATGAATTTTAACTGTGTGTGATTGGAAAAACGTACATCTCTACTCCATCCTCTTAGGTGTTACACACTGGGGCACTGTCGCTTTACTGAAACTGGGAATAAGTTGGAACATTATCTGAAACATTCCATAATTGGCATTCTCCAGAATATTCTATAACTGTGTGGGGGGCATTAGAAATGCAAGAAAGAAACAGAGGGAAGGTGCTGCATGCAGTAGTGAGATTGGTGGAGCATGAGCCTTGTTCGGGGGTCCGTGCTATAACAGATGTACAGTGAGTGTGAGGGAGCAGAGAGAATACGGTGACCCTTATCCTGAGAGTGGGGAAGATTATTGATGCTTGTCCTGTTTTGCTGGACATTTCTTCAGACCACAGATACTGCACTGAGCTGGGTGGTGAGCTCAGACCAGGCTTGCTGGGTCTGGTGGTGTGATCCCTCTGGGAAGAGATTGATTCCCCTCTGTACTAGCCCATCCACCAGGACCTCCGTGCCCCTGTAAAGAAACCGTGGTGTAATTGCCCCTTATCTGGCATGCTCATGGCAAACTGTGCAGGTCAGTTCCAAACTGAGAAAGCTCAACCGTGTGACCATTGGCGTTTTAAAGATGACCCCAGTGTCAGGGATCAAGGAATATCCAGGGGCTCCAGGCGATGGTGAGTACCTCCAGTCGTGATGGTTGGGAGAATCGGTCTGGCATTGTATGAGAGGGACACCATAGAGTGGAGTGGGTAGTTAATGAGATGAATTTGGGAAGATAGCACCAGGAAACTATCTCTGTCTCATGCAGACAACCCCTCTGTCACACTCAATGAAAATGTCACTGCGACAGTTTTCTTGTTAGATTCAGCCCAGTGAGGCGAAGACTCTGCTGTCCTCACTCCCAGTTACAAAGCTCCAGAACAAATGCTCATCCAAAACTCTCCATCGCCTGAACGTACAGCAATATCCCTTTCACTCATAATTCTTCGTAATACTGACCCGTGTTGCATGATACTATCGAAAAATCTTCATTTCAGCATTCTGAAACCTGTGAA
>NW_025202536.1:5341-7911 GCF_004010195.1 Chiloscyllium plagiosum
CAACTTAGAACTTGAATCCGTGGACCAATTTTGTCCCTACCATAACTATTTTAAAATTAATACAGCTCTAGTCACTTTTCCCAAAATGCTCCCCCACTTTACCTCCGTCACCTATCCTACCCTATTTTCCAACAGTAAGTCGAGTTTGTCCCTTCCCCAGTAGAAGCCTCGATATATTGCTTGTGGAAACTTTCCTGAACACACTTAACAAATTACTTTCCATAAAAGGTCATAACCATCTGGAAGTCCCAGTCTATGTGAAGAAAATTAAAATCACCTATAATGCCAACCCTATTGCTCCTGCAAGTCTCGCCAGTCTCCCTGCATATTTGTTCCTCTAATTTCCATTGATTATTTGGAGGCCTATAGTGCAACCACTATAACATCACCATCCCCCTCTTACTTTTTTGCACCGTTCACAAAACCTTATTGGATATTATCTCAGTTATTTCATCTTTAAATACTAGAGTGATATTCGCCTTAATCAGAACTATTTGTATTTAAATTGTTTCTATTTACATCTCTTCCTTGCAGTGACTTTCACATTCACAGCATCCCTTGTCAAGGCACAGTGAAGATATGGAGCTGCAAATAGATTGTAGCTGCACATCCTGTCACTTTCAGCATTGGTTACATGTTTCTCCGCACTGGGCAGTGATCTAATACAGTGTTACCGAACAATGCAACAGCCTAGGTTTATATATGAATGAACAGTGCGGACTGCAAAGCTCCCCACACTGAACATTTAGTCCAGGATTATAGATCAAGCATTGGTGTGGGCTGCATAGAGTTTCACTGTGGACATAGCTGGGTTGCATACAGCAGTGCACTAGCCAGATCGACACAGTGCTCCATCCTGAATATGTAATGGATGGCTATGCGAGTTGGATTGCGAATGTGAGAGTACTAAACATCTGACAATACCTTGATTTTGTGTTTTCATTCTTGTGATTGGACCTTCAAATATTATCCTGTTAGACCCATCCTTCTAAATGAGTCATGTGGAGTGTTGTTACATCATCTGAGTCTGCAACATGACCAGCAAATGGAGCACAGGCTGCAGAGAGGGGAGTATCCGTAAAATGGAATGAGGGAATCATAATCATATCAGCCGTGGTCTCAGTGAATGGTGGGGCAGGATTGAATGGACCACGAATGCAACTTATTCATATATTTCTGTTTGTTCCAAGCAAACTCCCCTTCTCTTCCAGTGTCCCATACTGGTGGGGAGTGAGTCACGTCCTGCTGTCCTTGCATAACAGTACGCTGGGGCCTCACTAACCTCCAGATTTCCCTGTGTCCCAGTTTCGAGCTCTGAGGGACTCCCTCCAGTCTCTGTGTCCCAGTCTCAAGTAGTTGAATGACTGCCTCTTGTTCCTGTGTCCCAATCTTGGGCAGCTGAGTGACTGCCTCCTGATCCAAGGTTTGCGAAAGTAGACGTCCTCCTCCTCCTACTGACTGACAGGCTCCAATAGCTGTGTGCTGACATGATGCTCCTGGGGAATGGAGCTGAGGGCCGAATGGCTTCCCTTGACTAAAAGCCTTTCTCCTGTTTCTGTAAAACACTATCAAAATCTGAATGATGTATTTTTGTATTTTACTCTCAGCAATTGAGCAAACAAGCTGACTGACAGAATTCAGAAGCTGAATAGCCTCCTCCTGTTCCTGTGGTATACACTCAAGAGGCAATAGAGTCTCGGACATGTACAGCACAGAAAAAGACCTTTCGGTCTGATCGTCAATACCGACCAAATATCCTAAATAATTCTCGTCCCCCTTGACAGCATTTGGCCCATCTCCCTCTAAACATTTCCAATGCATTATCCGTCCAACTGCATTTTAAATGGTGTAACTGTACCTGCCTCCACCACCTCTTTTGGCTGTTCAATCCATACATACAGCAGTCTCTGTGTGAAAATGTTGTCCCTCATGTCCCTTTTAAAATATTTCTCCTCTCACCTTAAACCTTTGTCTTCGAATTATGGACTCACCTATCCTGTGAAAAGACGTTGACTGTTTGCCTTATCTGTGCCCCTCCTGATTTTATAAACCCCTTTAAGGTCACCCCTCAGACTCAACACTTGAATATAGTCCCAGCCTATTCAAATTCTCCCTGTAGCTCTAACCCTCCAACACCTGAAACATTCTTTTAAATCTCTTCTGTACCCTTTCAAGTTTGACAACATATTCCCGACAGCAGAGTGACCAGGATTAAAGGCAGTATTACAAAAGTGGCCAAACCAATGTCCTGGACAGGTGCAACATGTCATGAAAATGTTTAGACACAAAGCCCGCACCAATAAAGGGAAGATCACCAAGTGCCTTCTTCACTGCGCTGGCGACCTGTGACGACACTTTCAAGGAACGGAGAACATTCACCACAAGGTGACACAGTAGCTCAGAGACTAGCATTGCTGCTTCAGAGCGCAGCGATCTGGGTTTAACTCCATCCTTGAATGACGGCCTGTGCAGAGTTTGCACATTCTCCCCGTGTCTGCATGAGTTTCCTCCGGATGTTATGTTTTCCTCCGGCAGCCTAAAGATATACAGATAAGGGTAGATTGGCCACG
>NW_025202537.1:0-7912 GCF_004010195.1 Chiloscyllium plagiosum
AAGCAATTTTTAAAAATTCAGAAGGCCATGAAGCTGGTTCATTAAATATCTTCAAGTTTGAGAAAGCAGTATTGTCAAACAAGTGTTATGGTGAAAATGTATGGTGAAATAGCGGATCATCAGCAAAAATATATCCTAATTGGAAGGAAAAATAGATTTAATGAGCGGATGACCATACTGTTGTTCTTATGCCTTGTGGCATTCTTTTTCCAATAACTTTGTATTCTCTGGAAAGTCAATCTCTTTCCCTGTGGTTGAGAAATGGTTTGGGCGATAATCAATGGATTCAAGGAATCTATTAATGCAGAATGAACAGATAGAAAGGGCGAGAGTACCATAACAAAAATGATTGGCTTTTGGGGTGAAATTTTGCATTGGGAACAGCAACCCCCACCCTCAGTCATGAAAAATGCTATATTTGAATCGTTAAATTCTCCACCTCCAGATTCTCCCTGACTTTCTGTTTTTTTTTCCAAATTCTCGTTTGTCTCTTGTTCTACAGCAAGAGAAGAAGTCTCGTTTGCATAACACGCTAGTAAGAAGGGACAACGGGCACCCCAAAATGTCATTGAACCTCTTCCCTTAGATCAGGTGGACCACATTCAGCCGCTCGAGACACTGACAAGTGAACAGATGAGGTCATAAGCCCCTCCAGACTGAAACGCAGAAATTGGAGGACATCATTGATGTTCCGACATAACAAACAAATGAAGCAGAGACTGCAAAGGTGGACGGCTCTATGTTGTTTGGCCTGACTCCATTGCTAACGCTACGCACGTGTTTCGTTAATGTGGTTTTCTGATGGTGAGGAGGGAACTTAGATGTACCAAAGCTCAAGGAGATATTCTCCATCTCCGAGAAGACTGACTGATGTTCTCTGTGGAGTTCAGAAACCGGTGTGAAGGGTTAATTTTTTTCGGACAGTGGATGCTGACAGATATGGAAACAACATAATGCTCAATGCAGGGTCACATACCAACTGTATACAGAGGCAGTTACAGTTCTTTCAGAGCGTGGAGCTCTCTTTCATCGAACATGGGGACTTCACAACGGTAATTATCATAGAGTCATAGAGTCCTATAGCAGGGAGACAGGCCCTAACTGCTTCAGATGGCCTCCTTCTTTAGAGACCGCAATTTCCCTTCCCACGTAGTTAAAGATGCCCTCCAATGCATCTCGTCCACATCCCGCACCTCCGCACTCAGACCCCACCCCTCCAACCGTAACAATGACAGAACGCCCCTGCTGCTCACCTTCCACTTTACAAACCTTCGCATAAACCAAATCATCCTCCGACATTTCCGCCATCTCCAAAAAGACCCCACCACCAGGGATATATTTCCCTTCCCACGCTTTTTCGCCTTCCGCAAAGACCGTTCCCTCCGTGACTACCTGGTCAGGTCCACGCCCCCCTACGACCCACCCTCCCATCCTGGCACTTTCCCTTGCCACCGCAGGAACTGTAAAACGTGTGACCACACCTCCCCCTCACCTCTATCCAAGGCCCTAAAGGAGCCTTCCACATCCATCAAAGTTTTACCTGCACATCCACTAATATCATTTATTGTATCCGCTGCTCCCGATGCGGTCTCCTCTACATTGGGGAGACTGGGCGCCTCCTAGCAGAGCGCTTAGGGAACATCTCCGAGACACCCGCACCAATCAAACACATCGCCTCGTGGCCCAACATGTCAACTCCCCCTCCCACTCTGCCAAGAACATGGAAGTCCTGGGCCTCCTTCACCGCCGCTCCCTCACCACCAGACGCCTGGAGGAAGAACGCCTCATCTTCCGCCTCAGAACACTTCAACCCGAGGGCATCAATATGGACTTCAACAGCTTCCTCATTTCCCCTTCCCCCATCTCATCCGAGTTTCAAACTTCCAGCTCAGCCCTGTCCCCATGACTTGTCCGGACTTGTCCGACCTGCCTAGCTCATTTTCCACCTATCCACTCCACCCTCTCCTCCCTGACCTATCACCTTCACCTCCTCCCCCACTCACCCATTGTACTCTATGCTACTCTCTCCCCACCCCTCCCCTCCCCTAGCTTATCTCTCCACGCTTCAGGCTCACTGCCTTTATTCCTGATGAAGGGCTTTTGCCCGAAACGTCGATTTCGAAGCTCCTTGGATGCTGCCTGAACTGATGTGCTCTTCTAGCACGACTGATCCAGAATCTGGTTTCCAGCATCTGCAGTCATTGTTTTTACCTAACTGCTCCATGATGACCAAAATGTCCATTCCCACTCAACCTATTTAGCGGAACTTAGCACCTTTCCTATCTATTTAATTGTCCAAATGTGAAAACATGTATCGCGGGAAAAGACGTCATTTGTCATGCTATGGATGCTTTGTTTTGAAAATAATGTTTGTTCGTCCATAACCCTCACGGTTTAATGCAATTGACATTTATTCTTTGGTAGTGTCACAGATTAAAAACACATTTCCTTCACGCTCTCCTTATGGAACGATCAACAAAGGGATTCGTATGGTGATACCCATTTGCACTATCTCTCTGCGGCAATGTGCTCATTCCTATGAAAGGAGGGAAGATCTGAATACAATGACCCAAGTACTATCTCAATAATAATCTACAATTGCAGAAAGTTTTCTTTACTCCTGTAATTTAATCATTTTGCAACGAAGGACAACAGACAATGTACGGTGCTGATTACTTGTTGGCCCATAGGAATTCTGGACCAGGGTGTTCTGGATAGATGGATAGAGAACTGGTTGGGCAACAGGAGACATAGAGTAAGAGTGGAAGGGAACTTCTGGAAATGGAGACCTGTAAGCAGTGGTGTTCCACAGGGATCCATGCTGGGACCACTGTTGTTCATGAGTTACCTCAATGATCTGTAGGAAAGTCTAGGTTGACTCATAAGCAACTTTGCAGATGTCATGAAGACTGGTGGAGGAGCAGATAGTGAAGGGTACTGTCAAAGAATACAGCAGAATATCAATAGGTTGGAAAGTTGGGCAGAGAAATGGTAGATGGAGTTCAAACTGGACAAATGTGAGTTGATGCATTTGGAAGATTCAACTCAATAGCGAACTGCGCAATAAATGGGAAGTTCCTGGAGAACATTTATGTGCAGAGAGATCTGGGCACTCAGGTCTCTTGTTCTCTGAAAATGGCAATGTAGGTCAGTAGAGTGTTCAACAATGCATACGGCACGCTTTCCTTCATTGGACGAGGTACTGAGCATAAGAGTTTGCAGATTATGTTACAGTTGTATTCGACTATCGTTCGGCCCAGTTTGGAATACTGCATGCTGTTCCTTTTACTATATTACCAAAAGGATGTGGTTGTTTTGGAGAAGCTGCAGAGGAGATTCACTATGATGTTACGAAGAGAGTTTGAGTAGATTATAATTATTTTCATTGGAAAAAGTAGATTGAAGGAGGACCTGATTGTGGTCTACAAAATCATGAGAGGTGTAACCAGCGAGGATAGCAAGAAACTTCTACTCAGAGTAGACAACCAAATCAATAGGAGTTACGAGTTCAAAGTGAGAGGGGAATTTTAGAAGAGATATGAGAGCAAAGTTCTTCATTCAGAGTTTGGTTGGTGCCGGGAATGCGTTGCCAGCACAGATAGTAGGAGCAGGAACAACAGCATCATTTCAAATCTATCTAGAAGATGCATGAATGGGCAGCGAGCAAAGCGATACATATGCATAGAAAATAGGCGGCAGGTTTGGGGAGAAAATCTGGATCTCGCAGGATTGGAGGACCAGTGAGCCTGTTCCTGTGCCTAATGTTCGTTGTTATTTTTTCTTCTCCCCTTCAAAACACGCATTCGTGTCACCAACATCAATCACACTATTTCACAGCTTAATTCAGTTCTGAGTGAGCATAGAGCATAGAAAAATACTGCACAGAACAGGCCCTTTAGCCCACGATGCTGTGCCGAGGGTTAATCCGAATGTAAAATAACATAACTTAACCTACGCACCCCTCAACTCACTGCTGTTCATGTGCATGTCCATCAGTCACTTAAATGTCCCTAATGACACTGCCTCCACAACCACAACTGACAACGCATTCCATGAATTCACAACTCTCTGCGTAAAGAACCTTCCTCAAGGTTTCAAGCACTCTAACCTCAACTTCCTCATGCAAGTCATTTATAAAAACTGCCAAGAGCACAGGCACAATAACAGAAAACCGCGGGACCCCATTCAACACTGACCTCCAGGCAGAATGCTTTCCATCTATTACCATTCTCTACCTTCCGTCAGCAAACCAATTCTGAATCCATATAGCCACACCTCCCCTGTATCCCATACTTCCTGAATTTATGAATGAGCCTACCATGGAGAAACCTTATTAAATGCCTTGCTGCAGTCCAGAAACACCACATCCTCTTCTCGACCTTCGTTGACCTCTCTTTTCACCTCATCAAATAACTCAATAAGGTTTGTGAGGCATGACCTGTCCCACACAAAGACATGCTGACTGCTTTTATTCACATTATGCTTTGGCAAATATACATAAATCCTATCCTCAGAATTCTTTCCAAAACTTTGCTGACCACAGAAGTAAGACTGACTGGTCTATAATTGGCAGGGGTTTCCCTATAACTCTTCTTGAAAAGAGGTGCATTTTACACCTTCCAATTCTCCGGTACGACTCCCATCGACAGTAAGGAGGCAAAGATAATCGCCAGCGGGTTAGCAACTTCATTTCTCAATTTCCGGAGCAGCCTAGGATATATGTGGTTTGGCTCTGTGTACTTATCAATTTTAATGTTTTCCAACATTTCTAGCACAGCAACTTTATCAATCTTGATCTGGTCAAGCCTGTATCCCAGCTCCTCAACGTTCTCATTCACAGTAAGGTATTTTTTCTTCGTGAAAACCGAAGCAAAAAAAGAACTCATTTCGGGCTTCCCCTACCTGATCAGACTCCACGCACAAGTTCCCTAAGCTATCCCTGATCGGCCCTACCTTCTCCCTAATCATTCTCTTATTCCTCACGTATGAGGAAATTGTCTTTATTCTCCCTAATCCTTCGTGATAAGTCTTTTTCGTGCTTACTCCTGGCTCTCCACAGTCCACCTCTGAGCTCCTTTCTAGCAAGCCTGTAATCGTCTGAATCTGTGATACATCCTTGGATCCTCCACCTTAAGTCAGCTGCCTTCTCTATTTTGACAAGAAGCTCCTCTGAGCTTCATCATCTGAGGCTCGTTAATCTTATCCATTCTTACCAGTCTCAGAGGAACAAATCGTGCATCACTCGCAATAACTACACCATAAATAGTCCCCAATTGCCTGCTGTGCCTTTCCGTGGAACAATGGCTCGCAGTCTGTACTTTCTTACTCCTATCTCATAGCATCATAATTCCCTTTTCACCAATTAAATATCTTCACTCCGTAACTGCACCTTTCCCTCTCCAAGGCTATGGTAAGTGTGAGACAGTTGTGACCAATTTCACCAAAGTGTTATACCATTGCGAGATCTGAAACCAATCCTGGCTCATTGCCGAGCACCAAATCCAAAATGGCCTCTCCCCTCGTCGGTCTGTAATCATACTGAGTAAGGAAACCGTCCTGAACACACTTGACAAAAACGGCGCAATCCAAACCATTTGAGGTTCTCGTCAATATTGCGAATGTTAAAATCACCCATAACAACAACCCTGCTATATCTGCATTTTTCCAGAATCTGCACGCCTACGAGTTCTTCAATCTCTCTTCTGCTTTTCGTGTTCTGGGGAGAAACCCCAATCAGGTGGCTCTTCCCGTTGGTACTTAACTTCCACCCATACTGACTCAGTAGACAAACCTTCCTCAACAACCGTAAATTCTGTAGCTGTGATAAATTTTCTGATCAGCAATGCTAGACCCACTCCTCTTTATCCACCGTTCCAGTTTTTTTTTAAACGTTCTAACCCTGGAACATCATGCAATAATTCCTGCCCGTGTGAAAGCCACGTCTCCGTGATGGCCACAAGATCATATGCCCAAGTAATGATCCGTGCTCTAAGTTTATTACTCTTATATTTGACACTCCTTGCGTTGACGCAGGCACGCTTTAACCAATCCCTTTGCTTCATCGCGTGAGAAACCTTCCCGATAGATTCACTACATCCTGTCACTGCCCGATCTGCAACTGCCCCCCTCTCACTTGCGTGGCTCTGATTCCCACCCCGCTGTCAAACTAACTTAAACCCGCCCGAACCACAGGAGCAAATCTCTCACGCAGGATATTTGAACCCCTCCAGTTCAGGTGCAACCGTCCTTCATGTACAGGTCCCATCTTCCCCAGAAGGTATCCCAATGGTATACGTATTTGAAGCTCTTCCTCCTGCACCATCCTCATAGCCACGTTATGTATGGACTCAGAATGTTTTTCTCTCGACCCGACGCTGCCAAATCTGGCACTTCCTCAATTCCTTTTGTTTCGGATCTCGAACATCATTCTTTACTTTACTTAATCGTTAATTATATTATTAAATGGGATGTCTGCACCGCTAGCAAGGGCAGCATCTGTTGACCTCACTAAATACCCATTATTGTGAGGCCATTCCTTAAGTAGTATAGAAACAAGCACATTGTTGTGGGCCGAAAGTCACTCTTAACCCAGACCACATATCAAGGCTGGATTTCTTTACCAATGATCATTAGTGAAGTAGAGTTTTTAGTGTCTTTATTGTAATAACCTGTGCTTCTGAGTTATTGAGCGACATTACTAATCTGATGTGTACCGACCATGAATTTCCTTCTGAAACAAACACAAGGTAGAGATCAAAATATTTGTAACTGAAAGAGTCCTTAGAAGAGAGCTGGAATCGTAAAGTCTGAATTTTAACAAGGCACAGATCATGCTTTATTTACCAACAGTACTGATGCCGAGATGGGAACTGAGAATATTATTGACTTAGCAGTGGATAGCTTTACTGATATGAAGATTAATGAGTTATAAATCAATTCAGGGCAGAAAGAGACCTGGGTACAGTGAACAGTCTTACATTAGGACCTGGTGCGGAGGGGAGAGTGTTAAATTTGTGAATAATTAATGAAGCTTGTAGACGAAACTGAAGAAAATAGTTTCCCTCTTGGCCAAATATAGATAACTACAATAGTAACGAACCTCACCATGGTTTACAGGATGAATACATGGACAGCGGTAAAGAGACTTACCTGGAACACCAACAATAGCGAGGATGGGATAGTAACCCGCCTGAATAATCATCAGTAAACCGAGTATCCAATCTGATACTTTTGACAAAGACTGGGAAAAATAGGAGAGACCCCCGGATAAACTCCGTTCCATTTTTGGAACATTATAGTCTATTCTCAGATTCCGATTCATTGTTGTAACATTCCGGTCTATTCTCTGAAGCTGATTTCTCCTCTCCCTATCTGTGCAGCTGTTGATCCCTGCTAGTGTCGGAAGTGCTACAATCCCTTACTAATAGAAGAGGGAAAACCACCAGTGACACAATTAAGATCCATGGAGACGGATGTCAATCACAGTCACAGTGCAAATATTTCATATTAACTCCTTTTCGGTTGGCACTTTCAGTTCAAAATAACATCTGGTCTTGTTTGGATGTTGACTTCGCTGGCTATTGGTCTCACCTGCCATCACCAATTCGTCTAGAAATTTCAGTTGTGAGTGGGGATAATGGATCTCTTTTTCACATGCTAGATGATTCTGTTGTGTTGTTCATGTACAATGCTCTAACCACCAGATTCTCCACTCCACGCTCCCCATTCAACACTATCAAAATGCTGTTACTGTGCTGATCTGTCCTCGACTAGAACAGACGCCAACCAACATATTATAAATGAACACATTTGCCCTGACCATAGACTGGTAGTATATATTCGTCTGGACATTCCGCTCGCTGCTTTAATAAGGCAATTTTCGGAGCGATTCAGAGAGCACCTCTGGGCCACC
>NW_025202538.1:0-7912 GCF_004010195.1 Chiloscyllium plagiosum
TAACTCTCTTCCTCGAGTTAAAAATTTAGCCAGCTTTTATAATAATGTTGCACAATGAGGTTGTGGAAAATGAGGAAATTACAATGTATTTGAAAAATAAGCAATCCAATTACAATGGTGATTATTGCAAAACATCTAACAGAAGAATGTTCTGATTGCTGAAATGTAAATTTCTGGCAACATCAAATAGTTCTTGATGGGATCAGGAGATTTCAGCTCTCTTCAAGGATTGGTGAGATATTCTATTTTGAAACAATAATGCGATTCCATTGTTTCTCTCTTGTGAGCGAGGTATTTGGGTGACCCCACCATCTGACCTGCGTGTGGCTTTGTGTGGCTTTGGTATCACTGGGGTACGAGACTGCTCTTTCAGTTTTGGCTAAGCTGTGTTGACCGAATCCAGGAAGCTTATTGTTAGTTTGTTAATGAACGTACTCTCTGGTCTGTGAGTGACTATGATCATATCTGATTATCCTGTCAGACTGTTTGGTCAATGCCAAGGTATTCTGGGTATTTCTTGTCTGGTTTGGACAGGCTTGATTTTCCCTTCTGTGTGGGCAAGTATGGGTAGGCAGGTTGATAGATCTTTTTTCCCACATCTAGGGTATAAGACGGGGCTGGGAATTGAAAACTTGAGAGAAGACCTGCTAACTCCTGGCATGTAAAAAGCTGCTTGAAAACATCTCTTTTCAAAGTACATTTTCCATCAGTAACGTGTGATACAGAAATCCCTAACAAGGGGAGAAGAAGACATAGCAAAATCCGAAGACAAGAACATACAGCTGCCTGGTTTTGAGATAAGAAGTATTATTTAGTTAATCTTAATTGGGAGTTTTATCGGACAAGTATTTTAAAGGGAAGTTGAAAGATAGATTAGAGAACTAAATTGTAGATAGTGGTTAAATTATTATTCTCTGCTGTATTTTAAGAAATAAAGTTGTTAAGATTTACTTTACATAGTTCTTGCCCACTCGAAGTTTTACAGATTACTGCACGGGACTAATCTTTTCTATGTTGCTGATTTTAAATTAAGCAGGAGAGCAGACCCCGAATAAGAGATGGTGAAAGAAAGTTCTGCATTTGTAACACCAATGGGCTATATCAGCTTAAGCTGATGTCTTTGGAATGAAAATCACGCCCGCCACATTCCAAATACTCAAGAATAGAGTTGTTGTTCGGTTTCAAACGGTATAGCCTATTTGGACGAAGCAGTGATTTTTATTAATTCTAGGAAGATTACATGATGCACTTGGAAGAGGTCTTTGAACGAGTTTGAGAAGCAAAACTGGTGATTAACTAAAATAAAACGGAATTGGCAAATTCAGAACTGACGTAATTTTGACATTACATCAGTCATGGAAGGTTAAACCCACGAACGCAAAGATGAAGGTTATTGAGGAATTTCCTTGCACAGGATGCCCGGTTCAAAATTCTTGTCTTCGGATCTTCCTGTGTCTTCTTTACTCCTTATTAGGAACGTCTGCCAGCGTCTACAGGAGAATAACACATACGGACCAAATATTAAACTACAGAAGCAATTATACCAACATCCACAAACGAAGCTCATCAGAATATCACTTCAACGAGCCAACACACACTGCGGCACAGAGGAACTACGCAGACCAGAGGGAAATCACCTGCACTGTGTATTGAAAACGAATCTCAACCCAATGACCACAGTCCGCCTATTCTCCAGCAACAAACTCAAATAAGCAGACGGTGCACGTCCAGAAACCCGAGCCATACTCCGCTATATCAAAGACATCTCGGAAATGACTGCCAGACGACTCAGACCCCTTGGCATCATGGTAGCCCACACACCCACCAAGACAAGAAAGCAGCATCTAATGAAACTGAAAGGACCTATGTAGCCAACAAGCAAAACTAATGTCATTTACAAGAACTGCAACAGACACTACATTGGACAAATTCGCAGAAAACTATCCACCATGATACATGAATACCAACTAACCACAAAACGACTTGACCCTCTCTCACCAGTATCCTTTCATACAGATAAGGAAAGACACCACTTCGACTGGGACAACACATCCATCTTCGAAAATGCCAAACAGAGACGCACACGAGAATTCCTAAAAGCATGTCATTCCATCCCGAACTCTATCAACAAACACATAGAGTTAGACCCCATCTACCACCCACTTGGAAAAAGAACAGGAAATGATATCACCACAGGAAATGACATCACCTCAGGAAGTAATATCACTAACCCAAAGAAACCCAAACATATAAAGAGTAAGTAGGAATCATGTACACTGTTTTGACTGAGGCCAAGTGAAGACGTTACCTTGTCGAGTTCATGATACTTCCATACAGAAGTTCAGTGAGCAAACCTACATACAGACTTATCTGCTTTTGGAACAGGTCGCAATTGAATATTACAAGGACTATATGATGCCCGAAGCACTCCTGCGTCCAGTAGTCCCCGTATTGTTCCTGCCAATTCCTCCTCTGCCTCTTGGTTCAAAGGATACTGCATCTACATAAATGTGCCCCCAACTTTAACCTAATTTCCAATGGATTCGCTGATTTCATTCTCCCCACATCCGTATCATGTTGTGACCATTACCGAACTGGCAGTGCATCCAACCAATAATGAAACAGATGGCCAGTTCCTCCAGCTATCATTTGCATACATCGTTGGTAAACTACCTCATTGGTGTTCCCCAGCATACCTATACAAAGCACAATTCGAACATAGTTATCATCGCCAGATTTCCAGACTCCTGGCATAGTCATCTGCTAATCATTTCTACATGCTTAACCATGGATGCCAAATCTTTGGACTGATGTTGCTCATTTGCTAATCATGTCACATTGGCCCAAGCACCTGGCGCACGGGCCATTTCTCTAGAAAACCATTTTTCTTACCGATATGTTGCTCCCTGCTTCCCTATCACTATAGCTTTACTCTGTAAATGCTGTGTGGAGGGAACCTCACAGTGCCAATGCTCCTCAAATACTTTACTCTGCCTCTCGTGAAAAAAAACACTGCACAATGCAGCTCAGACTTCGGCGGTGCAGCCAAAGGCAGTAAAGCAAAAGCATGTTTCTTTCAATTTTCCTAAGTTTCCCACATCTAACTACCCAGGTCACCTATCTCATATTTTTTGGCCTTTCTTTCTCCCTACAACGATAACTGAGAAATTGCTTTATCGACATTAAATACCTTTTGAGTACATTCCAATTTTAATTTTAACTTCAATAAAGCGTCCCGGCCCAGCAAATTAATTGATGTCCCATTAGACACTAATAAATACAAGACAACTGTTTTACTGTCCACTTGCAAACTTACTGGAATTGTAAAGCGGCTTACCCGAAAACGCTACAGTCTTAGCAAATTTACGTGACATGTGAACATGGGCGGTATATTGTGTTTGGGCGCAAGTATATGTAGCTCAACTATCTATCACTCTAAACGTCAACGGTTTTTTCCACACTAACCAGTGCAAGAGCTTCCTGTTCAGCTTCCCACGTTAACATAGGATGTAGCCCCTTCACACAGGGGTTCTCTGGGTACACTTAATACATCCTATTTGGACTTACAGGTCCCATATGGCCTGCAGGGATTGTTGCGGGTCAGCTGCACGTCCGTGACTCAGAGGTGCACCACGGGTCCAGGAGGACCAGGGCCAATATGAACAATCTCTCCTTAAATGGCCTGGTTGATAATACCCCGAACACACTATTCCTGATCCTCTCTGAATCTGACTTCTCACCATATTTTTTAGCGCCCCACCTCCTTGTCCTTGTCCTTGGAAACTTTAGTTTCGCCAACGCTGTCGCTTAATTTTATTTTGCCCTTTGTATGGTACTTCTGGAAAATGTCCCTCCAAAAACATTTCTTATCTGCATGTGGTTTCCTTGCCCTTGCCATGTGGCATTAAGGTGCTCTCCCAACACAGCATGTAATTCATTACATTACCGTCGATCAACCCATCTGTCACTGGCAACATCGCCTTGCGTTTCTCTCTTTCATTCTTTTTAGATTCCTTGAGCTGCAGTAGTGAAAAAGTTCTTTTACTTCCTCCTGTTACTCAGCCAGCTTCTTATTGTCTTTCCAGTATCTCTCGACTGCATGGACTACATAATCTCTGAAGTCTTGGCGGTTCATCGACGTCAGACCGCTCCCTTCTCGAACTTAGATTTGAATTGAGATGTCATGGCCTCAACAATAGCAGTCTGGAACATTGTGGTCAGCAGTTGACTACCTTCCGTCACTTGATCCATTTCAAGATGCCACTTTTACAACTGCTTTTCCAGGTAGGCTCCTGGGTTTTCAGTGTCTCCCAGTGGATTTCTCTCAAAGCTTCGGGATCAATCTTATGCGGATAACAATCTCGAAGTGCCAGCCACGCATTCTGTCTTACTCGATCAAGTGCAGCACCATCAATCATCGGGTTGTTCACCACATGCTTCAGCCACGCTCAATTCATTATCTCTATTAATTCGTGAGTCCCAACACCTTTATTAACGGTGACTTCAATCCCCCATAGCCAACAACCGCCCTATAGTTTCATCCTGAATGTCTCTAATCCACTTTCCTGCTCTGTCATGAAAATTGGGCAACACGTTTCTCAGCCTTTCGAGATCCTGGGTTCCCAAGGAATGGATTTTATAAGCAATGACAGTGTCTTTCCCTGTGACAGCTTCTTTCCCTTATTAAAACTGCTACATTGCATTTCCTCATCAGATTCCACTTCAGAACCTACTTCGTATCTTGCCATTCTTTTTTCGCTTCCTCTCCTTGTGCCCATTTTCCTGAACACATTACTGCCTCCTCTGTACCCCCCATTACTGTCAGTATCACCGTCCGCCTGTTTCTGCCCAACATCCATGCAAAGCTTTAAATATGCATCATAATCCCTCCGTTCTCTAATTTGTATTGCTCCCGAATTTCACCTCGAAGTCTCTCTTTTTCCATGTCAAAAGCACCTAATTGTGCTTGCTTCTTCGCCTGCTCTGCCTCCTGTTTTATTCTTAACATATTCTATTCTGGCTCAGCTTCTTCCCAATTAAATTTCCCCTCGAACTGTAATGTCCCCCTTACTGCAGGACAGTGTGTTACATTCTCTCCATCTAAATGGGTGTGTGTGTGTGTGGATTGGGGGGAGGGGGGCGTTGGAGCGAGGGTGAAGTTCCAAGTCTTCCAAACTGGGATATATAGATGTTGTACCCTGCTGGGCCCCCATGAATGAAGGCCCTTTATTTTTCATTGGGTACGCGGAGATGGTTTCATGGCCACCCTTTGTAAAGAGAAACTGCTTTCTCTGCTCTCTGGCAACCCCATCAGTCGCAAGTGATGCCTGAAAAACGTTCTGCAAATCCACTCCTTCAACTCGAATTACCTTTAAAATTTCCACCTTCTATTCTGTCTTCAACATTCTCTTCTTTGATTTATCCTTACGTCTGTAATTGTCAATTAAACCTTGCATTTCATCACACATATTCCTATCAAAGGTACCTTCTTCCATTCATTATGTTAATAAATCCTTAGTTTTTCTTTCCACTTTTTCAGAAATTTATGTGATATCGCTTCTTAATACTGGAAATTCCTCCGTCAATATTCCAACTGCAGTCCCTTTTTTCATCGTGACATAGATTTCAATCTCGCTAAACTATTATCTCTGTTTTCACAAATCACACCCTTATGACTTTGAAGTCCAATTGTGCCTCGTCAGTTCGTATATGTTTTTCCCGAATTCCTCAATTTGCAATTGTCCCTTACCAACCAATCAGTCCTTAAACTTCCTTAGTTTCAACTAATGCACATAAAAATCTATCCTCATTCGTTCTGCCAGTACTATTCTCGGACTCTAGTCACAGAATACACGATGGTTCCTTGAAACTTTCTCCAGAAAAAAAATGTAAATCTTAAATTCCTACAGGGCAAATTAAAATCAAAGCACTCCTGGATCTCGAGCTCTAGGGAACAAAACAGAAATGTTTGACCACCAACAAACAATTGTGCATGCAAATCAGATCACAACGGTTAAACTGTCGAGTCTCTCTCTCTCACACACGCACAGACACAAGCTAAACGTTTCTGCAAGCCAGAACTTCTCTCTCTCACACACACACGCACACACACAGACACACACATATACACAGCCTTTCTGCAAGCCAGAGCTTGTCTTTCTCACACATGCACATGCATAAACAAAGCCTGTCTGCAAGTCAGAGCTTCTCTCTCTCTCTTTCTCTCTCTCTCTCTCACACACACACATAAACGTCGTGCAATCAGTCAGTAGCTCAGCACTGAGCCATTATTTTTCTCTCTCTCTATTTCAGAACCTTGCATAAATAGTTCCTTTGTTCATTTCTAAAAGCACTGTTCAGTTACCATACAGACCTGGTCTTAAACATTCAGCAGTCTCGTAACACTTTAACACTCTGATAATCTCTATTATTTAACTTTTAATCTGCCAATCTGCCGATTTTGAATTTCATCTAAATCACTATTACTACCATTAAAACATGCCTTATAGGTTCCTGATCGCTCACACCCCTTTATTTTCCTTTTCGTTTTGTCTTGCTTTTCTTTATTTTCGTAAAACTTAAAACTTTATTTTCTTAAAGCTTCATAGAAACGTAAACACACCACGTGGAGATTTGTCTCAATCCCTTTCGTCTCTAACTGCATACCCCTTGTGTACTTTTCCTGAACTGTTTTCTGCGTCTCCTGAAAGTTTTATTTACCACCCCGCCCCCTTGTGGTTCTTTGGATCGGAGAGACCCGCCAGTAGCTTTCTGCGTTCCCGAGAAACTACCGTACTTGACAGAATATTGTCCAAATTAGCAGCAAAACGCTTACCCTTTCTTTTGTGGGTGGCCAGCCATTTTATTCCGTCTGTCTCAGGAGAGCTGTTGGTTCAACTGGGAAGTGCCCTGCGGCTGCAGCCTCTTTTCAGAGGAAATGCTCTTTTCACGGTCCCATCTGGCATGTCAAATTTATTGTGGAAGAACCACTCAAAATTCCAGAAAAATAACCGGGAAACGCAGAAAATCCGTCATCAAATTAAACTCAAGCCTTAAAAAGCAAAGCTATGTCAGCCAGCAAAATGTATCCACTTAGTGCCCACATGCTGTTTGTTCTTCTGCAGTTTATGGAGTTGTTGTTCCCGCGCCTATTGGAAAACGTTAGCAGAGCAAATCATGATGGGTTGCTTTGTCTTTCGAAACTTATCTGCGCCTGCCACACTGGTTCCCTACATTGCACTTAACCTATCACATTACAACACCATTGTCTTCAGCATTCGCTCATCTTCCAGTGATTTAACGAGACGATCACAATGCACTACCATCTTCTATTACTGGAGCCCTGTAATATGATCCGGGGCCTGCGTTACAACAAGAAGTTAACTACGTAACTGCCAGAATAACTTTCATAACACCAGTTCAGCAATGATGCTACGAAATGGCAGACCAACTTGAGAGGCTGAATTTCCACTTATGTCCTATGTTATTATGCTTGAGATGGAGGAAATGTAGACGAGCTTAGATACCTCCAACACGAGCCTTCAATACTTTTGTTCGTACATTTTCAAAACCTCAGCCATTTTGTGTCTATTACATTATCTGTTTTGCGATTTCCCTTTGATTGAATAAGCTCCGTGTTGATAGGTTATTTGTTATTTGCAATTACTCGTCAATTTTTGGCAGAGTTTAAAAAAAAAGCTGCAACATCTAAGGCCTGGAATAAACTTCTCAGGAAGGCATACTGGACGCGAACTGTTGCTCTGATTTTATCCACAGCCGATGCCAGACATGATGAGCATCTCCCAGCAATTTCTGTTATTGTTTTTGATTTACAGCATGAGTTGCATAGCAACGATCGATAGCATTTTTTTTCTCCCCAATGGGGGTTGTAACTTACTAGGGGAGAGCGGAA
>NW_025202539.1:0-3729 GCF_004010195.1 Chiloscyllium plagiosum
CGAATGACTTATATTCGGACATTGTTTCGCTAAACAAAGGAAATCCAAACAGGATTTTCACGTTTACGAAGAAAGCCGACATTTTCCCATATAAATTAGTGCTACTGCACTTTACACAATATCAGCTTGCGAATGGTTTCATAGGAACACTCTACTTACAAGCAGTGAGGGGAACCTGTATATATATCTAAGATCATGCTTAAAGCGATTTGATTCCCTCTGTTTGTCCTGCCTAAGTGTGGTCATCTTCTTATATTCATTAATTAGATGTGGGTATCTCTGACTGGGGCAGCATTAGCTCATTTTTCCAGTTGCCCTTGCGAAGACCTTGAGCCACTGCAGTCCACGTGTTTGATCTGATTTGGTTTCGTTTATTTTAGTCAAATGTGCAATGGAAAGGTTTGTTTTTATTTTAGTGCAGGCACATGACCCTAAACAAGAAAACAGAGATCACAGCGTCCTTGGACAGAGTGAGGCATACAAGGTTACAGCTTCAAAGGAGGTGTGCAAAGTAGGATCGACATGAGCAAGCTTAATATTATTTGAAAAGTGAGAGATGTCAATTTATCAGTCTAATAATGGTAGGGAAGGAAGTGTTCCTGAGCATGCTGGTCCATGTTTTCAAGCCTCTATGTCTCCTCCCTGTTGGAAGAGGTTGTAGGAGATCATTACTGGTTTGGGAGAGATCTTTGATGTTGCCAGCCTTTCTGCGACAATGACAAGTACAAATGGGTGGAAGGTTGTCTTCCGTGATGGTCTGGACTGTGCACACAACCGTCTGTCGTTTCTTATGGTCCTACGCAGAGCAGTTATCTTGTCAGGTCATTATGCACCCGAATAGAATGTTTTGAGTTGCCAGTATGCAGAGCACTGGGAGATGTGCAAGTATACAGAGCACTAGATGTAGCAATTGGCTGTTAAATGGATACCCACGTTCTGCTTGTTATTTTGACAACAATTGAAATTTATCTGATAATTTTAAATTATGTTCTCTATACCAAAACCTTGTTGAGTGTACTGTATTGCCAACATCGAAACAATGAGCCATCACCTGCTTCAAGCGAATAGAGAAGCTATCACCATCACAACGAAGAAGAAAGAGACAGAAACAAAGGGAAGGAGAGAAATAACACAGCGAGGCAAACAGATGGACAGTCAGTCAAAGAGAGAAAGGAAACAAAACAAGGAAACAAACAGTCACATGTGCAGGGAGAAGGGAAGTTAATAGGTTCAGGGAAAGAAATAGAAGACAGGGAAAATGAAAACACAGGGAAATAGAAAGTGTGAGAGAAACAGTGAGAGGCAAAGGTCACAGGGAGCTGGGGATAGGGTTAAGGCGAGCTGGGAGGACTGGGAGGAGCTGTGTGTGAGCACTGGGGGTAGGGAGGTGAGGATTTATTTTGTCCTGTGCTAAGTTGTCCAGGAAGATCATGGCAAGCATGGATGTACTGAGCGATGGCTGTAAAACATGTCTGAGATGTATATAGGTTACGCTGCACAGTGCGTGCGCGAGGCGAGATCAATATCAACAAAATCAGCATTATCTGAGATTTGAGAGTCCACTCATCAGTCGAATAACAGCAAGGAAGAAGCTGTTCCTGAACTTGCTGCTCTGTGTGTTCAAGCGTCTGTATCTTTTAACCTGATGGAAGAGGTTGTGGGGTATATTTACAGGCATATGATGGGTATTTGGTAATGTTAGAACAAAGAACATTCCAGTACAGGAACAGGTCATTCGGCGGTTCAAGCCTGCGCCGATCCAAATCCTCTATCTCAACCTGTCTCTTATTTTCTAAAGGTCTGTATCGCTATGCTCCCGACCCATTCATGTATCTTTCTGGGAAGATCTTAAATGGAGCACCACTGGTCACAGTTCTCCATTTTGAGAAACTCCCTTCCCCTACAGCGCTCTGTCCCCTGTTGCCAAGCCAGTTCTTTATCCATGTAGCTAGCACGCCCTGGACACCATGTGACTTCACTTTCTCCATAATACGACCATGGGAAATCTTATCAAACGTCTTCCTGAAGTCTATGTTCATGACATCCACAGCCCCTTCTCATCAATCAACTTTGTCACTTCCTCAAAAAGTTCTATTAAGTTGGTAAGACATGACCTTCCCTGCACTAAACTCTGTTGCCTATCATGATAAGACCATTTTCATCCAAATCAGAATAGATCCTATCCCTCAGTATCTTCTCTCGCAGCTTCATTATCCCAGACATCAGGCTCACCAATCTATAATTAACTGGATTATTCATGATATCCTTCTTAAACAAGGGGATTAGAAACGTACCCGTCCTCCAGGACCTCAGTTGTGTTCAAGGATGTTACAAAGATATCTGTTAAGGCCCCAGCTATTTCCTCTCTCCCTTCCCTCAGTAACCTGGGATAGATGTTGGCAGCCTTTCTGCGGCAACGAGCCGTGTAAATAGAGTCAATGGTTAGGAGATAGGAGTCCGTCATAGGCTGGGCCGTGAATACAATCTTCTGTAGTTTCTGATGGTCCTGGGCAGAGTGTTGCTGTACCAGGCCATTACGCACCCGGACAGTACGTTCACAATAGTGCATCTGTAGAAGTAGTGTATGCTAAATATCCTGAGCCAAGTGAGGAAGGAGAGACGTTTTTGAACCATTTTGTCTGTCACACCTTTGGGAGAAGTCCAGGGTAGGTTGCCAGTTATCATCACTCCGAGGGACTTGACACTCTGCACTCTCTCAACCGTTGATGTAGATAGGGGCTCGTTGCCCTCCATTCGTTCTAAAGTCAATGATCAGTTCTTTACTTTTGCCGAATTTGTGGGGGAGGTTATTATCATTCCACCATGCCACCAAACCCACTGTATCCTTTCTGTCTTTAGACTCATCGTTGTTTGATATCCCTCCTGCTTTGGGGATGTCATCAGCAAACGTACAGTTGGCATTGTTTGGAATTTGGCAACACAACGACGTGTGTACCGGAGTACAGTAGTGGGCTGATGACAAAGCCGTCTGTGTGCAGGGAACACAGTCGGGAGCTGAGGACACATCTGTGTGTGTACAGGGAGTACAGTTGGGGGCTGAGGGCACATCTCTTGGTGTACAGGGAGTACAGTTGGGGGTGAGGACACAGTCGTGGGTGCACAGGGAATACAGTAGGGGGCAGAGGACACAGCTGTGTGTGTACAGGGAGTACAGTAGGGGGCTGAGGACACATCCTCCAGGAGCTCCAGTGTTGAGTGTTATTGTGGCTGAGGTGCAGATATCTATCTGCACTAATTGTGGTCTGTGGGTCAGAAACCGGGGGATCCAGTTGCAGAGGGTGGAGCCGTGACTTAGGTCACGGAATGTGAGATCAGTCTGGAGGGGATAATGATGTTTAAGGTGGAGCTGTCGTCAATGCGCAGGAATCTGGTGTAAGTGCCTTTGTTGTCCAGATGTCCTAGGGATGAGTGCAGAGCTCGGGATACGACATCTGTTGTGGACCCGGTACATTAGTCAGCATATTATAGGGGATCAAGTCAGGCTGGAAGATTGGAGGTGATGTGGGCCATAACCAGCCTTTCAAATCACTTCATGTTTATTGAGGTTAGAGCCACGGGGCGGTAATTATTAAGTCATTAAAGAATGAGCTTTCTCACTTGAAAGGTTGTTGTTGGTCTTCTTGAAGCAGGTTGGGACTTCAGCTTCTGGGAGGGAAAGGCAGAAATTGTATGTGAATACCTCTGCCAGTTGGTCCTCACAGGATCTGA